>NW_020664561.1:45877996-45953707 GCF_002925995.2 Terrapene triunguis
TCTATCTATCTATCTATCTATCTATCTATCTATCTATCTATCTATCTATATCTCTCTCTCTCTCTCTCTCTCTCTCTCTCTCTCTCTCTCTCCAACATGTGCATGATGGGAACATATTCCAGTCTGGGACTAAAATAACTTCCAGGACTGTAGCTGTGTATTAAGCATAAATTCCAGTGATCATGCTGTTGCCTGCAGGAAGGGGAGCTCTCATTTATGTGAGCTTCCCAAGCTTAAGACCATAAGAACGACCATACTGGGTCAGACCGATGGTCCATCTAGCCCAGTATCCTGTTTTCTGTCAGTGGCCAATGCCAAGTGCTTCAGAGGGAATGAACAGAACAGGTAATCAATAAGTGAGCCAATCCCTGTTGGCCATTCTGGCTAATGGAGGCTAGGGACTCTTCAGAGCATGGTTTTGCATCCCTGCCCTTCCTGGCTAATACCCATTGATGGACCTGTCCTCCATGAACTTATCTAGTTCTTTTTTGACCCCTGTTATAGTCTTATCCTTCACAACATCCTCTGGCAAAGAATTCCACAGGTTGGCTATGTGTTGTGTGAAGAAATACTTCATTTTTTTTGTTTGTTTTTTAAACCTGTTGCCTATTAATTTCATTTGGTGACCCCTGGTTCTTGTGTTATGAGAAGGAGAAAATAACACTTCCTTATTTACTTTCTCCACACCAGTCATGATTTTATAGCCCTCTATCATATTTCCCCACCCCCCTAGTTGTCTCTTTTCCAAGCTGAAAAATCCTAGTTTTATTAATCTCTCCTCATATGGAAGCTGTTCCATACCCCTAATTTTTGTTGCCCTTTTCTGAACCTTTTCCAATTCCAATATAGATATATATTTTTTTGAGTTGGGGTGACCAGATCAGCACGCAGTATTCAAGATGTGAGCGTACTATGGATTTATATATAAGCTTCTACCCGATGTGGTGTGCGTGTGTTTTTCTGTACAGCTTGATATGCAAAAGGAGGGAGAGATCTTGCTGAATGAGGTGGCCCATTGCAGAACTAGTTGCGTGCAGCTCCTGTGGCCTTGCGCAAGTTTTTGTGCCATGAAGCCTAGAAATATTTTTAACTGAATTAGGGTCCTTCATAATCAATGTATTTTGAAATAATTGAATACCTTGAATAATGGCTCTGGTTCTTATTTGTACTGGATGGTACAGTACAACTGGTTTTTCATCACTTGTAGTTTTCCATGAGAGTTAGGATTTCTTGGACGTGATCAGATTATTAAAAAGCAGCTGACTAACAAATAATGTAGTAATACAGTATTTATTTTTAGATTTTTGCAGCAGAATAAGTAGTTTTTGTGCCATTGCTTTGCTGGTAGCTGACAAAGGGCAACAAACTGTATGTGTGAATACCCCCTTCTGTTGGTTTCAGTACAATGTGATATCTGTGCTAGTATCTAGACAGCAGTTACAAATAGCAAGGAGATAATAAATGTTATGTCCTTGTGGCCAACACACTTGAACTCTTGTAATGTTTATTCCAGTAAATAATTTGAAAGAATGAGAGGGATTTGTGAAGTATTGTGGTTTGAATATAGATGGTATTATTTCTTAGGAGCAAATGTTCTTTCTGGCATGCTCCCTTTAATTCTGGAAATGGAAAATTACTCTTGGACATAAAAGTAAAGAAAAGTTATAATCATGAGAAGTAGTTTATAGGTGGAAAAAAGTGATCTATGTATACAGTGTGCATGTGTGTATGCATACATCATCTGTATTTGCTTCTCATTTATGCAATTCACATCCAGTAGAACCTTGCTAATTTGTACTAATGGGTGGGAGACCTTTGTGAATTACTGAATGTTGTGACAAGTAGAACATAGCAAATATTCCAAGCGGCCTACCTACCTGCATTGTGGGAATCCCATCTGCAAGAGACTATTCCATTCAGGTGTCTTAAAGCTCATTTTGCAATCACCAAGGCAAATTAGAAAAAAACCCAAAGTGAATGTTGTGCTGGTGAAAGGCGCTCGTCTGTTTGATTCCTGTGTAATGAGAACAGGAAAGACCTCCCTTTCTACAGAGGGGAGAGATTAAAAAAACAACCCACAGGGATCAGCTGAATGGCTTGGGACAATGAAAAACAAAACAGGAACAGGAGTGGGTCAGAGTTCAAAAAAGGGATACAAAGGGGATACTAAGCAGAGAACTCCAGACTGCAGCCATTGCTTAAAAAAGGTGAAAGGGAGTCAGTAGACGCTGACAGTGTTTAATTTGTAATGAAAACAGTGCTGGGGTTCAAGCAATTTTTTTTACAATAATAACTGATGCAGCAAGCCCCAAAGTGCCAGGGCTATGAACTTTTAAGCCTAGAGGTGCTGAGGCTTAGCCCTGGCAAGCCCTGACACAAATTAAGCACTGGACACTGCCCAAATGAACTGTCTGGATATGTGAGTTGAAAAGTGGAAGTAAGTAGGCCCCACAATCACAGCAAATCATACTGCCTCCATCCAGCTTCTTCATTCTGGGCCGCTAGATGGCCACTTTGGCTAATGCAAGAGGAGGTTGATGAGGAAGTCTCTGGGTTTAGTAGGGCAATGGATAGGGTGTAGATAAACAAAAAGTGGGGTAAAGTTCAGCTAGAACTTCAGTGAGATGTTCTGGAGGTGATGGAGAAGGGGCTGCAATCTCGAGTACTGGAGATAAGTGTGCATCAGGATAACCCTCTCACCAGAAAAAAGACCAATATTGGCCCTAGGTGGAGGGAGAGGAATTACCCCAGGGGAGGTGAGTGAATCTCATGGTTTTTTTGAGGGGGGAGAGTCACAGTTATTGAATGCTTGAGGATGCTGCTTTGCCAGTACCAACCTGTGCAGGATGTGAAACAGATAAGATAAAGGACTCCTTATGCCATTACCAGTCCTCTGAACCATAGTAACCAAAATAAACAATATCCACATACGCTTTTGCAAACAAAGCTTTTAAAGATTTAAAACAGCTCTGGGGACTCATTCTTTCTGATGAAGGAAGCCAAGAACTAGTATTGCAGGATTTTGCTGATCGCTTGGTGTAAGTACCCTTGAGATCTGTGGATCCACTACAATTACAAAGTGATGGATTGCGGCTCCAAAAACACTATCTATTTTAGGGTTTGGGAATGACTGAAGGGGAAATAAATGGGGGTTTATAAGGAGGAAGATGCTGATGGAATATGGAAAGGTATCTTAGTACCTAATCCTGTGAATTGTTGAGCCAAAGGGGCATGCAACGAATTTGAAAGGTGGCCTTTAGCCTACTTACTTTGTTTTCTTAACCTTTTCTCTCTTTGAAAACAATCCACAGGCTTTTCTTGATCTATGAAGTATGCTTCTGCCAGGAGATGGACTATGATATAACAAAACAACATCATGCACTTAATTTCACAGTGAGATTTTCATTATCTGCTCTAATGGGATGTGTTTATATTTTCAGGATGGTGGTGTGATTTAGTTAAAACACAAGATTGAATGAATTAACAAGTTAATACTTTTTAATTTCTCAGTTTGAAAAACGAATGAAAAGAAACAGCCATTATTGGAATGTATTTTTATCAGAGTGGGTTAATAGGCTTTAAAAGAGCTGGAGATCAATAATAAAAGAAAGCAAATCATTTGAGATCACACAGTTGCATACAATAATGAAATCTTTCCTTCATTATGCACTGTTATTGTTAGCATTGGAGGGCATCCTCAATTTCTGAAAAGTAAAGAGCTCAGGAGGGGTATTCTTCAATGCCTGGTTTATTAATTACCAGTATATTTTATTCTTCAAAAGCGTTTTTTTTCCTTTTAAATAATAAAACCCTTTTTCACAAAAGGGGAAAATGCTTATTCAGTCAACTGGACCTTTAGTGCATATTTTTCTGCAGAAATTTGAAACATGGCATCTGTGTCTATGCACAACAACAATTGTTCTCTGTATGTATCTGGATATGAAGGAGGGATTTAGGTGAGGAAATGCATAAAACCATATAATGCCACCAGTCTGCGGGCAGATTCCTATTGTTGGCAATCTAGCCTGATTATGGAGTCAATAGCTGGTATTTATGTGGGATGTTATCTTTAAAAATACACTGTGCACTGGCTGTATGTCTGTTTGAAAGAGCAGTGAAATTAAAGTTATAGATCCCAACCCTCCAAACACTTCCACACGTGAGAAGTGTGACTCAGCGGGGCTTTTTACATGCATTACATTAAGTACATGTGGAGGTGTTTGTAGAATTGGGGCCACAGTGGCATAGTCTTTCAAAAGATTTGGTTTTCTTTTCCAGTACATCAGCAGAATGGGAGCATAGTGAATTTCAATTTATTTCTAGCCTGAATACAAAACAGAATCAAAGATCAGAGCTGATAACACAACAGGAGGAGAGCAGAGGCAGCATTTTAGAGAAACAGATGCACTGTTCCCAAATTACTGCCTGTTTTTTATTTTATTTTATTTTTTTTAAATCTTTAGTTGATACTGACAGCAGTTCATTAACATTAAGCTAAAAAGAGAATGGGAAAATATATTCCATGCAAAGGTTAGAAGCATAGTTTTAAGACTGCTGATTTGACGTTGCATATTTTCAAGTAGTGGGGTATGGGAACAATAGAGACATAATGGAACTGGGAAAGTGAATAGGGGAATTTGAAAATCAAGGTTTGGAGTTTACCAAATGACATGAAAAATAAACTGGGAGAAGGAATTGCAATTGGAGCTGAACCAAGACTTCTGGGTTTTGCCTTGCAAAAGGTTGCCACAAAATGTTAAATTCCATTGTGAAACTTTTCCTAACTTTGGCAAATGTCTTGAAGCATGCAAAACTCTTTATAAAACCTATTAATAAACAAATTATTTGAACAACTAAAAATGCCATCATTATTAGTGTATTGCTTGTGAGCAGAACCATTGTCTAGTGCTCAGAGGAAGACGAGGAGCCAGGACTCCTAGGGTCTGTTGAAAGTTCTGCCATTGTGACCAGAGACAGGTCATTCTTCTGTGCTTCTGTTTACAGATTTGGTTGATGAAACTAACAATAGTCTGTTATCTTACATAGTGCTGTAATTAAGCCTTGAAACACCAATCTGTAAAGTGCTCACATGAAATGCCCTGTAGAAGTTTCAAGTATTATATAAATAATGTATTTATTATATTAATATAACTATATAAATATTTATTAGTAGTATAACTACTTAAATTGTAAGCTCTCTGGAGTAAGGACCATCTTTTTATTGAGTGTTTGTAATGGAACCCTCATCCTCGATTGGGGCTTGCTGGTGTGACTGCTATGCAAATTATACACCTCCCAAGTATTAATAAAATAATAATCTATTATCTTCACTGACCAGTATTGATAGGTATTGCATGACAGTCATAATCTAGGCAAACATAAATATCAGTCCTGCAAACACATTAGTACATGCTTAATTTTATTACCATATGTAGTCATGGTAGTGAGGTTAAGCATGTACATCAGTCTGCGGGGACCAGTTGTGATGATAAAGCTAAACACATGCATGAGTAGTACCAGGAACTTATGCACGTCTGACTTTACTACCATGAACTGTTACAGTAGTAAAGTTAAACATGTGTGTTAGTGTTTGCAGGACTGGGGCCTTAAGTCATAGCACCGCTGCGCCCTCTCTCTCTTCCCCCCCCCCCCATCAAACAAACAAACAAACAAACCCAGTAACAACCCAGCAGCGGCGCTGTGGTAGCAGAAAGTGAAGCTTGTAATGATGGGTATTACTGAATTATGTAGCAGAGAGAACTTTAGAATGGGAATGGAGGTTCCTCATGTTTATGCCTGTTCTACTTCCACATGCTGCTGTAAGCTGTGGGGGTGGGAGATGAGGTGGTCCACTGGCATGTTTGTTTGCTATTTTTGGCTTAGTCTGTTAAAATTGTTGGATTAATTCCATTACTAATAGCTTTTAAAAAACCGTAAGAACTAAAATCCCGTAGACGTTTACTAATCTGTGCACTCTGTTATCTGCACTTTTCCACAAACTGGTGGTGTCGCAATCTCTCAGCAAATATTTAAAAGAAGAGTGCTATAGTGAGGTCTCATACTATTAAGGCTTCATTTATTAATACTTTTACAAGAGATCCCACAGTGCATTTACTAGCAAATGTTGAAGTTGCATGTATAGTTAATACTAAGCTATGTTTGTCCAAATACATGAACAAGTACAACTTATGATGTCTGCTCCCTAACCTGTATTACTGAATTTTCTCACTTTGGCCAAAATCCTGTGCCCAGCAAAGTAACTGAGCTGGAGTTACAAGAGGGCAGGATTTTACCACCTGCAGCCCAGATGACTCCTTCAGTCTAATTGCTGGTGTAGCCTCCAAGGTCTTTGAACCTCTCTGGGATATGGGTGAGGAAAGAGTTGGACAAGGGATCTGCATAACTGCCCTCCTCTTGCCTGTCTGTTATCCTGCCCTGCCCCCACACAGCTGGGAGGCTCCCTCTAGTGCTAGAGCTGGGGCAGGATTTGCAGTGAGTTTTCCAGTTCCAGGCCAAGTACAAAGTAATTCTGGTTTCAGTAACAGATGTCAGAAGGTGGAAGACCATTTTTCTATTCCTCCATGTCAGGAGGGATCAGGGCTGGATTTCCAATTAGGCACGTGCTGAGGGGCGCCGGCATTCTAGGGGCTCCTAAAAATTAAAAGTGAGTTAAAAGTTTAATTTTTATTTTTTTTATTTTTTTATTTTTTTACAGAAAACACAAAGGTCAGCTGTAGGCAGGGTGGGGCTGAGGGTGGGGGGGAAGGGGGCGCTGAAGATGCTGTGCCTAGGGGCGTGTAAGGTGTATACCCAGGCCTGGGAGGGATACTGTCCATTATTACGTGATTTTCCTTTACAGTGTGTGGTTGGTTTGCTTTTAATCCCAGCCATACGCGCCGACTCCATGGGTGATCCGGGGCTGGAGCACCCACGGGAAAATAATGGTGGGTGCTCAGCACCCATCGGCAGCCCCCCTATCAACACCTCTCCCCCCCAGTGCCTCCTGCCCACTGGTGGGCCCCGACGATCAGCACCTACCTTCCCCTCCCCCCCACGCCTGCCACGGATCAGCTGTTTCATGGCATCAGGAGGTGCTTGGGGGAAGGGGGAGGAGCGAGGGTGCAGCGTGCTCGGGGAGGGGGCGGAACTGGGCGGGAAGAGGTGGGGGCAAGGGTGGGATGGGGCATGGGGGGAATGCGTGGAGTGGGGGCAGGGCCTGGGCGGAGCCGGGGGAGAGCACCCCCCGGCAAATTAGAAACTCAACACTCATGATCCCTGCCCCTTGCAAGTGCTTTTTTAAAAGACAACAGCAAAGCCAAACATTCAGTCAGGAAGAGTGGACGGACTGACCTGCCTCTTTGGATGCTATATTTTACCCTCTGATTGGTAATTGCTCACAAACTGTAGTGTATCTTTCACTGATTCTTTAATTGCACTCCAATGGTAGCAATAAGTCTCCCCTAACCATCTGAGGGGAAAACATCCTAGCTGGGTGCTGCTTGCATCACTGACATAGGGGTGTCTCAGTAATCCTGATGGAGAACTTCTGCAAGAATAAAAAGAGGGGTAGGTGGAGATCTTAGTGGGGAGGACAAGTAGATTCTTGTATTGTAGTTGTTGCTATTAATGCATCTTTCTTTGCCTCTTTTGTTGCTGCAGACTTTGCATCTGCGTTGCCTATTAGTCTTTTAAATAAAAAGGTGGTTGTCCAGATCCACACAGGTATTTAGGCTTCTAATTTCCATTGGAATTAATAGCAGTCAAGAGCCTAAATACCTCTGTGGATCTGGGCCTCGGTGCTAATAAAAGGGATACACCTCCAGCTTTGGCTTATCCTCTCCTCTTTCTCTATCCTCTTTAATTTTGGGAAATTTATACACTCCACCCCCGTTACTGTTTCCAGCTCTCCAAATCTGACACTATCTCCAGAACAAAAACTAAATAAAAATAAAAGAGCTTGGGGGAGAATAGAGAAAAAACATCTGGTGTCTTGTCCCATGTCCCTACCTCACACCCCCTCATCATCTGCTTAACATCCTCACTGCCTAACTTGTCACTGTATTGTTTGTGATAATTGATGGTCATATGGGTAAAAACATAATCATATTTAGGGTACAAGTTTCATAGCAAGCTGATTTTACTCTTTTACCTCCAGCTCTACATCCACTGTGATGCATAACTTTTATTTATAGGGAAAACCACTTCTTGCTTATGGCAAAACTTCACCAATGAAAAATGGTTGTTGGTAGACTTCTGAGCTCTCTCTCTCTCTCTCTCGTTTTGTTTTGTGTCTTTCATAAAACTGGCAGCCACATTTGAGCAGATTTTCTTTACAGCTAAAAATTAATATTTGCAAACCCTTCCAGGGTCTGTTGGTGAGTAGTGATATTTGAATCTGCAGGCAGAAATAATAAATATTTGGGTGAAAAAAATCTGAGTACAAAAGTAGGCATGGGAGGGACAGCTCAGTGGTTTGAGCATTGGCCTGCTAAACCCAGGGTTGTGAGTTCAATCCTTGAGGGGGGCCATTTAGGGAACTGGGGTGTAAAAAACAACTGGGGATTTGTCTTGCTTTGAGCAGGTGGTTGGACTAGATGATCTCCTGAGGTCCTTTCCAACCCTGATATTCTATGGTTATAGACCAGGGGTCAGCAACGTTTGGCACGCGGCTCGCCAGGGTAAGCACCCTAGCGGGCCGGGCCAGTTTATTTACCGGCTGACTCGGCAGGTTTGGCCGTTCGCGGCCCCCACTCGCCGCGGTTCGCCGTCCCGGGCCAATGGGGGTGGCGGGAAGCGGCGCGGGCGAGAGATGTGCTGGCTGCAGCTTCCCGCCGCCCCCATTGGCCCGGGACAACGAACCGCGGCCAGTGGGGGCCACGATCGGCCGAACCTGCTGCGTCAGCAGGTAAATAAACTGGCCCGGCCCGCTAGGGTGCTTACCCTGGTGAGCCGCGTGCCAAACGTTGCCGACCCCTGTTATAGACCTTGATGTGGGTTATAAAAAGTAGATCAGGAAATCTTTTCATAGATCAGGAAAGCTGCTAAGTTTGTTGGATTTCAGTGACTCAAGTAGCCATCAGGACAACAAACTTGCAGAATGTATGGAGGGAAGATCATGTTTCAAGAAATAGAACAGGCCTATTTTTTAACTTAGTTTGAGCAGAAAACACTCAATGCTATTCTAAACTGAATACTAGGAATAGAGATCAGTGATGACAAATAAGATTGAAATTTGGAGCATCTAGCTATTATCTGATGATCATAATACCATTTAATTTGATATACAGTACTTACTACTGGCTATGAAAACACCAACATTTTTGACATTGGGAAAGATGAGTAAGAGGGAATGTGAATTATGGTACAAAATCCTGCCTGAATTCTCTAATGAGTGGGACATATTTAAAGAGACAAAATCCAGACCTGGAGGTCCAAAATTCAATGTTGTGTCCTTGTATCTGCATGTTGATTTTTATATGTATTTTGAAAACATCACTGCTTCAGTAATCCAACACAGGTTGGATAGTGAGTAAGACAGGATTCAGCATGGAAGGTGGCTGGGTCTGGAAGCTCAATGAGTGAGGCAGAGGGTATATGGTAAATGAGACTGGGATGTTGGGTGAGGGGGAAATAACACATGAACATATAATTAAAGACTATACTGTATCATAACATGTTCACAAGACTACAGAGTTAACAGGCAGGCAGTCTTAACTTTAAGATGCCCTGATTTCTGAATGCTATATTCTGCAACTTTAACATTCCTTTAATGTAATTTTTTTACGTAATGAAGCCAGGAGAAAGGCTGATGGCTGGAATTATTGATTAGACACACTTCTGGGAGTCGAGCACTGGGTTTCTATACCTGGCTGCTACAGATTTCCTGTGTGACCTTGGCCCCTCTGTGTCTTAATATCCCCCATTTGTAACCTTAATATATAATAACTTACCTACCTCCCAGGGAGTTAAGGCTAAATGTGGTGGTGGAGATCCTTGAATGGGAGGCATTATTTAAGAGCAAGATATTTTTATTAATTCACTGTATTACTCAGCCCTTCTTGTTTGTAAGTTTTTTAAAAATGAAAAAAGGAATATAAATGACTGTTGCTCAGTTCACTTATTTCTGCAATTAAAGAATTTCTTAAAGCATTGAGGACTTATTTTCATTAACATCTTAACTCTGTGCAGTGCTAACAAATGCTATTCCTTATCCATAAGGATCTGTTAGGAAATCACCTAGAGAACTGTATATTTCTTTGCAAACATTTAGGAATAATTTCATTAGTGTTTCTTTCCAGAAACCTGAACAAGTAATTATGCATTCTGTCAAAACTGTCAAATTCTCATAGATACTGAATTTACCGAGTTATAATGTGGCATAGTTGGATTCACTTGAGGGGAAAACAACTTTTAGATACAAAAATGTAGTATTTACATAAGCATATATTCCTGTTAGAGATTATTACAGTTATGGTTAAGATCAAATAATATTATAGCTTGTCGTGCAATATATCTTCAAGTCATGCTTGGATTTGATATTCTCTCTTTCTTTGTAATTCATACCATCTGTATGCAGAAAGTAGCAATTTTCTACATACAAAGTGTTAATCCAGAAATGGATTTTGGAATATTTAATTCTCTTCCTCAGTATCATTTGCTGTCAGTATGACAGAAATCCTATTTTAGTTTGATGCCACATGGCCACCTACTGAGCATAACTAGTGGGCAACTAATTTTTTCTGATGGACATATGGACAAGCCTGCTGTTGTTCTTGGCCACAAGATAACTCCTGTCTACCCTCCCACACTTACTTTGAAATGTGTCCTCCAATAGGTCCATAAAACAAGCCCCTAACTGCACCAGTCCATCCCCAGGTGGCTGCATGAATAGGTGTCGTAGTTTTCGGCCATGTTGAGGTGCATCCAAAGCTCTTTGCGAGCACTGTCTTCACTCCAATTAATCATGCTGCATTAATTGCAGTTTAAAGGGAGGTCCATGTTGTCTTTCCAGCCACAGGGTAAGTACTGTACTGCAACTGCAGCTTCAGCAGGGGAGAGAGGCTGGGGAAATGTACTGAAACATGACAAGATACAGGCTGCAAGGGGAGGATTAATGTATAATAAAACACACATTAAAATTTTAAATGTTTAATTAAAAAATCTTAAATAATTAAAAAAAAGAAGTGAAAAGGCCTGTCTGTGCCATTCTGTAAGCAGTGGGTTGGGAAGAACAGAAACACTACCATTGCATAGACTACATCTTCTTAGGAAAAATGTCTGGCTTGTTAAGCTAATTGAGTAATCTGAATGGATGAGCATTTGTCGTTGCTTCACAAGGTTAAAATTCAGGTTGCATGAACTGTATCTTCTTTCCACAGTCAACAGCTAATACACCTAAACTATCTTAATCAGAGCATTTATTCCCCCCACCTTTTCTGCAAAGTCTTAAATTCTAGACATAATTTGATCCCACTGTATATGTTTTTGATGTGTAGCTTCAGTATCTTTCAAAGTACTTCAAATATCTTATTTATCTTCTTAAGTAAGTGAATGGAGTTGTGGCTGGGTGCCTGAGATGGACCATACCGATGATGCCACATTCAAGGCAGATTGCAAGAACTAGGGCAGACAATCTCCAACGATGGTGGTTTACTCTATAATTAGATTCACCAAGCCAGGCACAGACAAGCTTCCACAGTACCACACTGGTTAACCAGAAGCCAAAACACAGTCCGTTTTAGGCATTCCAGCCTTTGGCTCCCATCCAGACAACCCAATCTAATATAGTGAGAGGTTATTGAAAACCCATTTCACCATGTGTGAGGTTCTTTCTAATCGAAAAGGATGAGACACATCCCAGATAAAACACAGCTTTTGAGAGGAGAGTGACAGTTTTCGAAAAGTGTTTTAGAAGTCCCACCTCCATATGTGTTCCTCAGTTTCTTGGATATCTATTATGATTCACAGAAAAGCTACTTTTTATTTGGGGCTATTTAGGATTATAGCCAAAGGAATTCCTTTATATCATAAAGGATTCTTTAATTTGACACTAGGATTCCCATAGTGAGTATTTTATAATGATTTTGCAGTTAATAAACTAATCTGAGAAATTTCAGTAGTCCGCTGACAATTGCTTAGCCCTGTGGTTTTCAACCTTTTTTCATTTGCAGACCCCTAAAAATTTTTGAATGGAGGTGCGGACCCCTTTGGAAATTCAACCTGTGGTCCTCAGACTCCTACCATAGAAGTCTTAGATTGAAAACTGACTAAACAGAATTCAGCTATAAATGTTGCACATACTTGGCATGGCATTTGACAGGGCGCTAAACTGTGAGCTTCTACGGTAATGACAACACTTCTGGGTTTTGACCTGTAGGTGGGGGTATTCACATACTTTTCATTGATCAGAAAAATCAAATGCCTATTCTGGGATCTGAAACTTTATTTTCATAGTCACTTTTTGCAGGCCCCTTAGATATAGTCTGCGGACCACGCACAGTTGAAAATCACTGGCTTAGCATGTTTGCAATTCCTCTGGAACATTAATCATTATGTATTGGTGCTGAGACCTACAAATATACAGAGAATTGCTTTAAATCTTCAATCTGCGTTGGAATGATTGATTTAAATTTAATATTAGTGTTTGTTTACTGTAACCTCTGTTTATCGTAAAACAAAATTCTAGTGGACTGTGCTCAGATGTGACTAGAACTGACCGGACAATCTCACCTAAAGATGACTTCAAACCTAATCCATTTTCTGTGTGTTTTTTGCTGAACCGTTAAGCCATACTAGTAATATTTTGGTTTTGGACTGCTTTCCTGTTTCTCCACACTTTGTTGCCTCCCTCACTGGTCAAAACTGCCCCAAAGTACATACTCTTAGGCTTGGTCTACACTAACCCCCCAAATCGAACTAAGGTTCGCAACTTCAGCTACGTGAATAACATAGCTGAAGTTCGAAGTACCTTAGTTCGAACTTATTTCGGTCCACACGCGGCAGGCAGGCTCCCCCGTCGACTCCGCGGTACTCCTCTTGTCTAGCTGGAGTACCACAGTCGACGGCGAGCACTTCCTGGTTTGACTTATCGCGTCCAGACAAGACCCGATAAGTTGAACCCAGAAGTTCGATCGCTCGCCGCCGAACTACCGGGTAAGTGTAGACATACCCTTAGAACAAATGTGTTGTGAAATGGATAAGTCAAAATCCCCCTTGCCCCCCGAGACCCCTCCCCCCCCGGTCAGATCACCTCAAGTATCTAGCACTGTAATGGAGATACTGTGGGCTGGATCCTCAGCTGAGCAGAACAGAAGGCGCAAAGATGTCTCTAAGGGCAGGTCCAGGGCCGTTCCTAGCCATTTTGGTGCCCTACACAGCCCTCCCTCCCCCGAGCGACACAAGTTACAGCAACGTAAGTGCTGTCCACACTGGCACTATGTCAGTGGGAGATGCTCTCCTGCCGATATAGCTTCCACCTCTCGCGGAGGTGGAGTAATTATGTTGACGGGAGAGCTCTCTCCCATCGGCATAGAATGTCTTCACCAGACTCGCTACAGTGGCACAGCTGTATCAGTGCAGCTGTGCTGATGTAGCACTTCTAGTGTAGACTGGCCCTAAGTCATCTGTGTGCCTCCCCATTCCTGGGGCTGGCTGCATGCTGAACCAACCTCTGGCATAATTTAGAGAAGCCACAGTGCCTCCATCCTACTCCTGGGCCTGGCCTGCTCCAGAATGCCTTCTGCATAGACGGAGTGAGTGATGCAAGGGGCCATAGGGAATTTCCCTATCAGAAACTCTTTGGCTTCACTTGGGTGTCTGGAACCTGAGTGCACAGGCCTAATAGCAGGGTGAGGGAAAATGCATCCTAAGAAGAATTTACTAGGTCAGTGGCTCTCAACCTTTCCAGACTACTGTACCCCTTTCAGGAGTCTCATTTGTCTTGTGTACCCTCAAGTTTCACCTTGCTTAAAAACTACTTATATTTTTATATCTGATTTTGTAAACAAGAGTGTCACAGCAACTAATACTGAAAATTACTTACTTTCTCATTTTTAATCATATGATTCTAAAATAAATCAATTGGAATATAAATACTGTACAGTAATTACATTTCAGTTTATATAGAGTAGTATAAACAAGTCATTGTATGAAATTTTTGTTTGTACAGACTTCACTAGTGCTTTTTATGTAGCTTGCTGTAAAACTAGGCAAATATCTAGATGAGTTGATGTACCCCCAGAAGACCTCTGTGTACCCCCAGGGGTACATGTACCCCTGGTTGAGAACCACCATACTAGGTGACACCAATGCTGGCACAGAGAACAGAACAGTTAAAGAGTGAAAGACACAGAAGCCTTGTTACCAGTTCCAGGATAGGCAGTCAATGCTCACTTAATGAGAAGCAGGAAATCTATTGCTTAAAAGCATGAAGAAATAGATACCACAGCAGATATAGCTCTCTCTTTCCATATAGCTGTTTTTCTATTTTCTGGATTGTGAATTTTTTTCAAATTGTGGCTAGCAATGTGGTATATTTATTTTTTTAAAACTTTGCAAAAGGCATAGGCTATTGTTCTTGCAATAAATAAATAAAATAAATGAAGGTTGCAAAAGAGTCATGAAACATAATGAGTAAGTCCCACAATACCACGCCTACTTCTCTGTCTCTGGTTTGCATATCATAATGACTTTGCAAGAACCCTATTCAAGCACCGTAACCCTTGCAATTAAAATTGCTCATAAATATTCCCTTGTTAAATTAAATTTCTTATTTCTTTATAGCACTGTTAGCTAGACAGGCTACTTCACTGGAAAGAATATTGTGCTTTGCCATGCTAAAATCCCATTGGTCCTGATGTTGATCCAACAGATTTTTTATTAGACTTTTGAGAGCACTGACGGTAGCTTAATTTCTCTTTGGTATAAGAACAATCATTAATCTAAGAAGCCCTAATTGCTGTATGAGATTAAAACTACAAGACTGAGACTTATGCAAATTTCTTTCTTTCTTTCTCCAAGATGTTTTTGGGAATTTGCCTTTCTAGACAAAATGTTAGGAATTGTTGATACTGATTTTTATCTTTAATGTTTTGCTTTCTGTTATGAATATAATGTGATAGTTATTGATAAATGAAGAGAAAATAGAAAAAAAATCCCATTGGAAGGGTGGGAGAGCCTGGGCTTGCCCATGGGTGGGAGAGCCTGGGGTTGAACCCACTATGGCTACAGGATGAGCCCCACCTGAGAGGGATCAGGTGATTCCCCTGTAAAGAGCAGCTGGAAACTACGGGGCGGGGAGGGGAAAGGGATGCTTAGGGGGAACAGAGACTATGAGGAATGAGCAGGCTCTAGCAATGTCCTGGGATTAAGACTCTAGTGAGGAAGGGCTGCGAGTAGCCCAGTAATACAGGAGAGACCCTGAACAGGTAAGGGAAAGAGTGCCAAAGCTCCTCAGGCAGGGAGACCTAGGAGTAGAAAA
Source organism: Terrapene triunguis (assembly GCF_002925995.2). Taxonomy (NCBI): domain Eukaryota; kingdom Metazoa; phylum Chordata; order Testudines; family Emydidae; genus Terrapene; species Terrapene triunguis. The sequence goes on from NW_020664561.1 coordinate 45,893,475, forward strand.
AGAAATGCTTGTTTGTGGGACTTTAATTTTGGACTTCCTGAGTTTTATTTTGAGTTATTTTCTGTTAATAAATGCAAACCCCAATGAAGTATTTTGACCTCAGAAAAAGTGTGGAATCTGAGTATTGAGCCTTTTGAGGGAGAAGTTATTAACAAGGGTAGCCTAGAGACATTCCTGGCCAGGAGGGGGTACATGGGAGGCAGCCAAACCCTGTTACACAGGGGAAAAGAGGATCAAGGAAACTCTGTATCTCCTTGTGGCATTTCCATGTGTGCATCACAAGGTGAAGGATTTGGAGGGAGGGACCTGTGCAGGAGGCAGGGATGTGACTTTCTGGGGAAAAGAATCTGCAACCCTGTGTATAATCTCTTCTTTTGTGTTGCCCTTCACGTTGACTGTATTAGTTCTACCCTATACAACAGCTGCATGGCTTTCTGAAGAGCTGTACTACTAATGGCCATGCCATGTCCTGCCCTGCCCTGATCTGCCCCATGGGGGAGTAGACTGCCTTTAGTGATACAACATTTGGGAGTTCATATTTCTAGTGTTTCTACCTGCTCCAGCTCTGGAAAGCTTTTTTTTTTTTTTTTACATGGGCGGCTTGTGGTTCTCCTAGCATAAGTGTAGAAAGTGATAGAAAATGTTCCACTTGCACTTCAAATCCATTGGGCCTATTTCTCTGCTCTCTTGCACCAGGTGTAGTCATTTGCACCCGTGATATATGCCAACATGTGCCAGCAATGCCCCTCTGCCATGTACATTGGCCAAACCGGACAGTCTCTACGCAAAAGAATAAATGGACACAAATCTGACATCAGGAATCATAACATTCAAAAACCAGTAGGAGAACACTTCAGCCTCTCTGGTCACTCAGAGACTTAAAGGTGGCAATTTTGCAACAGTAAAGCTTCAAAAACAGATTCCAATGAGAAACTGCTGAACTTGAATTAATAAGCAAACTAGATACCATCAATTTAGGCTTGAATAGAGACTGGGAATGCCTGAGCCATTACACACATTGAATCTATTTCCCCATGTTAAGTATCCTCACACCTTCTTGTCAAACTGTCTGAAATGGGCTATCTTGATTATCACTACAAAAGTTTTTTCTCTTAATTAATTAGCCTCTTAGAGTTGGTAGGGCAACTCCCACCTTTTCATGTTCTCTGTATGTGTATATATTTCTCCTTACTATATGTTCCACTCTATGCATCTGATGAAGTGGTCTGTAGCCCACGAAAGCTTGTGCTCTAATAAATTTGTTAGCCTCTAAGGTGCCACAAGTACTCCTGTTCTTTTTGCGGATACAGACTAACACGGCTGCTACTCTGAAACCTGTGCAAAGTGAGTGTAAAATGCTAACAAATCAAGATGGCAACAATTTCAACCATTTCACATTGAGGTAAATGACTTCTCAAGATGGTAAACACTGGAGAAATAGACCCATTATTGCTCGTCATGTCGTCTTTTAAGAATTGCTCCCTGTTATCTTGATAACCTCCTTCTTTGTACTTGTAAATCACTATTGGCTGCCCCTCTGCCAGCTGTTCTCCAGTCTACACCTAGTTAGCTCTCCTTGTATATTTTATTTTCTGAATCTTTTATTCTATTAGTTGAACTCTCTCTCCAGCTTGTGTGGGTAAGGAAGCCAACCTTGATAAGGTGCTTTCTTGACAGAAATCTTATGTTGCCACAAATATTGTGGGCAGCTAAAGACTTCCAGGAAAGATGATCAAAATTCAGTGAAGATAGGTCAGAGAAAGGACATGGGGGAAAAGAGGGGGAAGGAAATTATTCAGAGATAAATTTATGTCCCCAAAGGAAAGGTGTATACTGAACAGCTATCAATACATCAGGATTATAAGAGGCTAGTCTGATGAACCAAAGATTAACACTCAATTATCTTTGGCAAAGAAATTACCAAAAGTACAGAAAGGTTAATAGGTTACGTATGAATGGAAGAGAGGAAAAATGACAAGAAAAGCAAAGGTGGAGGAGAAGAAATGCAGATAAGATTAAGAAAAAAGGCCTTTTAATATTACAAGTACATGAGGCATGAAAGGTCAGTGAATGTGGAAGAGAGGCCTCTAATGGATAGACAGGTAATTTGACAGGGTATTGTAGACATTGATTTGGAAAAAAATATTAAATGAATCCTTTGCCTCAGTGCTCACAAAGGAGAAGGAAGGAAGGGAGTAAAATGCCTAAAGCAAGCAGGGTTATAAAAGAATAGGTGGTCAGGAAATTAGAATGAAGATGCACAAAATTTCTGGGCCAGGTGGGATCTATTTAATAATTCTGAGGAAGGACTGAAAGAAATTAGAAGATATTCAGAATGTCTCATGACCGCAAGGAGATAATAAGGGACTAGAAAGAAAATATCTATATTTCAGGCAGAGCCTAGGGAAGATCCATGAAACTACAGCCTTGACTTTAGCATTAGGAAAATAATACTTAGTACTTTTCATCTTCAAAGCATTTTACTAATACCACACCTTGTGATGGAGGTAAGTGGAATTACAGATAGAGAGCTAAGAGCAGGGAGGTTGTGACCTATTGGGACACTTCCTGGGGGTACCATCTGCCCTTAATGTGAGGAAGCCTTGTCTGTGCCTGATGTGGGTCAGCTCCTCAACGCCACTGGTCAGGGGCAACACAAACAGTCCCCTCTGAGCCTCACAGTTGGAGGGCTTGAGCGTGCCTATTGTTAGCCTATCTGCCTGGGGAGTCCTGCTCCCGTTCCACTGGATACTCGCAGTATTCACCAAATCACTGCCTCCAAAGAAACAGCACACCCCAGCTTACCAGTTCCACCTCCCATCACTGCTCTGCTTAACTCACAGCACTTAATTTGTTTACAGTGAAAACAAACATGTTTATTTAACAAAGCATAGCAATTCAATACTAGCAAGTAGAAATGTGGGAAACAAATTGTTCCATGCAAAATAAAATCATAATATGCATGCTTGAGCATTGAGTTAATCAACAAGACACTCTCATGTCTAGTAGAGTATTGCACATTCAAGATCCTTGCAGCACTTTACACCAGGCTGGCTGTGACCATGAGACATACATGCTGTCAGTTTGCCTCCTAGGTGAAGGATTCAGTGTGTTTTCTTTGCATTCCAAGGTATACCAGACCAATCCGTTGCCTTTATTCTTATACAGGACACCCTCTTGCTGTTTGTTTCTTCCTGTAGATTTTCTCTCTTGCAGATTTCACAATCTCTCACTTTTTTCACACAACTTAGTCAACCTGTGGAACTCTTTGCCCAGAGGATGTTGTGAAGGCCAAGACTATAACAGGGTTCAAAAAAGAACTAGATAAATTCATGGAGGATAGGTCCATCAATGGCTATTAGCCAGGATGGGCAGGGATGGTGTCCCTAGCCTCTGTTTGCCAGAAGCTGGGACTGGGCGACAGGGGATGGATCACTTAATGATTACCTGTTCTGTTCATTCCCTTTGGGGCACCTGGCATTGGCCACTGCTGGAAGACAGGATACTGGGCTAGATGGACCTTTGGTCTGACCCAGTATGGCCATTCGTATGTTCTTAATTTGCACCAGCTTACTATGCAAACAGGTGTACAGTTTGAGGCACAAAAAACATACATGCCAGACAGGGAGGGACATGTCAGATACCTCCTGCCTGAAAGGAACATCTCGGAGGTATGTCAGCTTCTGGTGACCTGCTTTAACTCCAAGATCTTAAGAGCACAATTTTCAATGAAGAAACACAACTCCTTAAATATTATCCATACATACATAGTGCAGTGATTATGACTATTATGCAGATATCCAACCTAAGGAATCCCTGTAAAACCCTATGTACCCCCTGTAGGCCAAATAATGAATCAGTGTTCATCCAGTGTTCTGGATGATGGGATGGATTGCACCCTCAGCAAGTTTGCGGATGACACTAAGCTGCGGGGAGAGGTAGACACGCTGGAGGGTAGGGATAGGGTCCAGGGGGACCTAGACTAATTGGAGGATTGGGCTAAAAGAAATCTGATGAGGTTCAACAAGGACAAGTGCAGAGTCCTGCACTTCGTGCATGGGATTCTTCCATCCTACTACAGGCTGGGGACCAACTGGCTAAGCGGCAGTTCTGCAGAAAAGGACCTGGGGATTACAGTGGATGAGAAGCTGGATATGAGTCAATAGTGTGCCCTTGTTGCCAAGAAGGCTAATGGCATATTGGGCTGCATTAGTAGGAGCACTGCCAGCAGATGGAGGGAAATGATTATTCTCCTCTATTTGGAACTGGTGAGACCACATCTGGAGTATTGTGTCCAGTTTTGGGTCCCCCACTACAGAAAGGATGTGAACAAATTGGAGAGAGTCTAGCGGAGGGCAATGAAACTGATTAGGGGGTTAGGGCACATGACTTATGAGGAGAGGCTGAGGGAACTGGGCTTATGCTGCACAGTATTCTGTGCAATGCAAGACAATACAATTTGGGTTTACACTCCAGAGGAGGAGTGCACTGAGTACTGGGCAATTCCCTAGATGAGTCTTCCCATGCAGAGCTGATTTTAGTGTCTGTGTCTGTCTGTCTTTCTGCAGCTGGGTGTGTCCCTACCTGTGTGTGTGCTGGAGGAGGCTTGAGGGCCTGGCTCAGCACGACAGTGTAAGGGAGCCCAGGGCTCGGTGGTAACCCAATACATCAAGTGGCACCCTGGAATGGGCGGGGGGGTAACCCATCACAATGAACTCATGTATATTAGAACTTTGTGCATTAGGAAAAAAAAGATGCAGTGGATATAATTGTTGTATAGGAAATAGACTGTTGCACAAACGGTTGATCTACTGGGTTGATAGGCATGGTATATGGAGTGCTTTGCTTAAAGTGTGAGTCTGCGAAAATGGCACCTCCTTACTGAGCAGATGTACTCCCTGTGTGTGTTCATAGTCATCTCTTCAGTGATGAAATAAGTATTCCTTATTTTTTTACTCCCATGAGCCTGGCAGAACTACCACCACCATTTGAAAGTGAGCTGGATTCTATTCAGGCTCCCATCTCATCAACAGAGTGTTCACTAATGCCTGGTCTACACTTAAAAGTTCGGTCCACATGGCTATATTAGACAGGGGCAGGAAAAATCCACACCCCGGAGCACCATAGTTTTGCTGACCTAGCACCCAGTGTAGACACAGCTGTGTTGATGGAAGAATGCTTCCATCAATGCTGCTACCATTGCGTGGGGAGGGGGTGCTTCTACACTAATGGAAAACCCTCTTCTATTGGCATAGGCTGCATCTATGCTATGGAGTTATACTAGCATAGCTAGAGCAACCCTGCTGTGCTGCATAGTCTCCACAGTGTAGACATACCTTAAGTTTCAATTGCAGGGCTAAATTCTTCCCTGGCTACATCTTTGCAACCCTAGTGGGCTTCTATGGGTTTAACAATGGGCAGAACTTGGCCTGTAAAATGATTGATTATGTACAGGTCAGAGAAAACCCAGCTTAATATTTTTTCAGGTCCCAAGCTGCACAATGGGCAGGTAGAAGAAACATATTTTTACTAGTAAGCTGAAGAAATGATTGGGAAGCCACTGAGCAACAATAAGACATGGAGCCCAACAATGCCATTTTTTTTCAGTCATCTTTCAGAAAAGAACTGGCTTAGACATGGCAAACTGAGTGACCTGTTGTATTAATGTTGATGGAATATATGGGTCCAGAGAGTCCAAGGCGTTATGACCCTAGAACTGCCCAACGTTAAACAGTTTTAAACGCGGCTCAGGCTTAGAATACAGAGATCTCAGCCTGCTTAGTATCATGGACAATATACTATTAAACGTACTTTTTATTCAAGATGTGGGGGGGGGGGGGAGAGAAAAATCCGCTAAAGCATTTGAAATGTAAAGTATTAAGGCTTTTATTTTAATCATACTCCTCCTTCCCTTTGCTGGAGAGAGTTCCTTTTTTTTTTTTTTTATAATTTTTGACAGTTTTTTAGATGATATTGAAGATGCTAATAAGTGTCCTTTGGGGAAAAAGAGAAAAAGTTAGTTGATATGGGCTGGAGCTGTTTTTGTTAACACCTGATCCCATTTCCTCAAAGCCAAAACGATACCAACTCATACAAAAGGGGAAAGAAGAGAACAGCAAAGACAAAGTGCAGCTTCTATCTCTGGTGTTGACTTTTACTTCAGCCTCACTGCTGGAAAGCCACAAACATAGCACATGGTTTTGTCAGCCAGTCTGAGACCTCGCAAATTTGTACCAGCATCAGGCTGTTTAGGATATTGCTTTTAGTTGTTTTTTGTTGTTTTGTTTTTTGTTACAGGTTTACAGCAATTTTGCAAAATATACAGTGTTTGCTGGCTAAGTCACTCTTATTAAACAGAAAACAAAAGGAAAGAGATAGGAAAGTGAAAAAATAAGTTAGAGAAGGAAAAGAATGTGGGGGGGAGAGGGAACAACAAAGTCTCAAATCCAATTTGGGTGTTTAGGATTTATCCAGGAGAGGTAGAGGTATCATCTAGGTCCTTCTGTCTGGCCCAGTCTGGTCAGGACATCTTTCAGGATTAGGACAATGAAAGCCCAATGGTGTCACAATGGGTCCTAGGAGAGGGCAGGGGTGATACCCATGATGGTGAAGCTTTCTCCTTGCCCTTCTTTCAGTTAGCAATTGTTGCATTTGCTTCTCCAATTTTTCCCATAAGACTTTTCTTTTAAGGACCCCAAAAGGGAGTGATGGACAGAACAGCTGATCGCCTCATTATTTGTTCACCACTGTAACGATGCTGGTTCTGGCGGGACCCAACTGAGACTGCCAATTCAGGACAAATTGCTTAAAACAGGGCAGTTACAGCCCAAAGCTGGGGTTTTTCCACCTCTAAAGCAAACCAAACCCGCCAGACAAAGAGGACTTTGGTCTCACCCCATTGGCTAACCACAAGTCACACAAGCAATTTCCTTAGACACTCCAGTTTCCCAGTATCACCACCAGTGCCACTCGTTATGGGGACAAATGGTTATGAAAACCAATACCCCAGTAAAAGAAAAAAGGTTCTCCTGATCTCAAAGGACCAAGCCCCAGACTCAGGTCAATATACAAATCAGATCTTACCCACAAATCACGCTGTTGCCAATCTTTTAGAATCTAAAATCTAAAGGTTTATTCATAAAAGGAAAAAGATATAGATGAGAGCTAGAATTGGTTAAATGGAATCAACTGCATACAGTAATGGCAAAGTCTTGGTTCAGGCTTGTAGCAGTGATAGAATAAACGGCAGGTTCAAATCAAGTCTCTGGAGTACATCCACAGCTGGGATGGGTCATCAGTCCTTTGTGTAAAGCTTCCGTTTGTAGCAAAGTCCCTCCAGAGGTATGAAGCAGGATTGAAGACAAAATGGAGATGAGGCATCAGCCTTTTATAGTCTTTTCCAGGTGTAAGAACACCTCTTTGTTCTTACTGTGGAAAATTACAGCAAAATGGTGTTTGGAGTCACATGGGCAAGTTCCTGCATACTTTGCTGAGTTACAAGGCGTATTTGCCTTCTCTCAATGGGTCAGTTGTATAGCTGATGGTCCTTAATGGGCCATCAAGCAGGCTAGGCAGAGCTAACACCAACTTGTCTGGGATGTCACCCAGAAGCATAGCATAAGTTTGAAATACAGACAGTATAGAGCCAATATTCATAACTTCAACTACAAAATTGATACACACATATAGACAGCATAATCATAACCAGCAAACCATAACATTGTCTTAGACACCTCATTTGACCCCCCCTTTATACAAGATTTGGTGCCACTACAGGACTTTGGTTGCAACCATGTTCTATATGGTCCCAGTTCAAATCAGTAACGTGACAGCCACTTAGGCCTAATTTCCTATGCACCAATTCTGGTTTATTAATTTTTGGTCCCACACCTTTCTTGTTTACCAGGGATGATTTGTAAAAACAGTCCTTGAATTATACCAGTAAGCCTTTTTGTATGGATTAATTCAGTCTTTATCTCCCTTTTGCACCTTTTCCCGTCAACACTTACTATTATAGGTTATTGTGATATTTTATGAACTTTCACTTACTTCTTACAGTTGAGCTCGCAATTAGGGTAAATTTGTAGGCCCAATTATTACAATAGATCCCTCTGGCCAGTTAGAAGAGGTGTTAATGGACTCCAAATGGTCCTTGGCCAGAATCATAGTGACCATAACAAGATGCTTCAAAGTTGTTGGTGGAGCTTGTAAAATATAGAAAAAAAGATATGGGACAATTGCAGAACTGCAACAGGAAATGTAAGGTTTTGCAAAGAAGGAAGGGGAAGGAAGTCAATGGGAGTTGGGTGCCTAAATGCCTTTGAGGATTTGGGTGTAAGAGGTTAGATAAGTATTTAGAAAACAGATTGGGGAATACAACTGCCTAGTTTTTATAATAGATACATTTATTGCTGAAAAGAATGACATAGAAAAGCAAGGCAGATGGGAAAAACCCATAATTGAGATATGATTTTAGTGGTTCTTTGTAAATGTTGGGCACTATCCTTGTAAAAATATTTTCTCCTTTTTCTCACATGGCCTGATTTTCAGGGGGCTAAGAACCCACAACTCCCTTAGAAATCATTGGGAGCTGTAAATGCTCTCTACCTCTGGAAATCAGGCCATTTGTCCCCAACATCACATGTACAGCTTCACCTAGGATGGTATGAACTGTACTCTCAGCTGCTTCTGTTCTGAACTGAAAGCTCAACTCTGGAGAAATCTTGCTGAGTCATAATTTGCAGAATTTACTCCCTGGAATTTTTCCCATGCAGAGAGGAACACTTCAAAGCAATCTTGGGCATGCAGCAGTATGGGCTTCAAAGAGCACATTTTAGGATTTTTTTTTTTTTAAATATAGATGGTTGAGACTGTTAATTAATGCTAAAAATGTAAAGGTTTTGTATCCTACTGCGCTGATAGAATATTTCTGTAGCACTTGCATGAGGCTCAGAATTTGTTATAGATGCCAGAGGTAAGCACAGTGGTTTTCAAACTGTGGGTCGCGACTCGGAACTGGGTTGAGGAATGGAAGGCTCTGGGTTGTGGCGGCTCTGGTCCGCACCGCCGACTGGGCTGTTTAAAAGTCCCATCGGCAGTGCTGCCCAGCTAAGGCAGGCTAGTCCTTACCTGTTCCGACACCGTGCTGCGCCCCAGAAGCGGCCAGCAGCAGGCCCGGCTCTTAGGCGGAGGGGCCACTGGGCTCCGTGCACTGCCCCAAGCACCGGCTCCACACTCCCGGCCAATGGGAGCTGTGGGGGGGGGAGCGGTGCCTGTGGGTGAGAACCGCATGTAGCCGCTTGCGTGCCTCCACCTAGGAGCTGGACCTGCTGCTGGCTGCTTCTGGGGTCCGCAGTGCAGGACAGGCAGGAAGCCTGCCTCTGCACCTGCGCTGCGCCGCTGACCGGGAACTGCCCGAGGTAACCCCGCACCCCAATCCCCTGCCCCAGCACTGAGCCCCTCCAAACCTGGAGCCCCCTCCTGCACCCCAAACCCCTCATCCCTGGCCCCATCCCATAGCCTGCATCCCCAGCCCAAAGCCCTGACCCCCTCCTGCACCCCAAGCCCCTCATCCCCAGCTCCGTTGGGTCATGGGCATCAACAATTTTCTTCAACTGGGTCACCAGAAAAAAAGTTTGAAAACCACTGGTATAGCACACACATTTTTCCCCCCCCTGTACCAACATTTCTTAGTTACAGGTGGGCTAGGGAGCTTTGTATCTCTCAGCTGTGCCTTATTACTTGACCACACTGCCTTCTGGGGGCCAAGGGCGCTTGGATTCTCATTAAGGTTCTGCCACAGACTCAACACGGGCCTTGAGAAGACACCTACTATCTCTGTGTGCCTGCAAAATGAGGGTCATGGTAGTTACCTAATATGGACGTTGTGCATATTAATTAGTGAGGGCCAGATCTGAGGTGAATTAAGGTAGTGTAGCAACACTAAAGTTAATGAATCTACTCTGATTTACACCAGCTGAGGAGCTGGCCCCGAAGGTCTAAGTATACCATGTGTTAATTATTATTGTTGAACTAGATTTACCTCTATTCCAAGCAAACCTGAAGTCAGAAAAGCTAGTGCATAGAGGAATAAATTATGCATTTGCAAACCACTTGAGTCCAAAGGGCATTAATTCAGTGAGTTTAGGTGGTGTCAGTTGTTAAGGCAGATTGAACAAGAAGGGAGCCTGTACCAAGCCTGGGAGAGGAGAGACCGTTCTCCCTCCACATGTAGCAGAGAAGAGGGAGCTGTGCCCCTCCCCCCTTCTCTCCACACCTCATCCTTTTAAACTCTTGGCGGAGTTTCTGTTAACAAACCTCGCTTGGGATTTTCACTGTAGGGCAGTTTTAACTTCTGTCAGACTCCAAAAGAGCTGTGCTGAATGGAGCCAGCCACTAATGTTCTACTCACCACCTGTCCTGATCATGTGTCCTTCCTAACTGCAAAGTGACTCACTGCGCCCTCCCTTTCACCCAATGAGCAACTGCATCCTGCTCCCATGGAGCACGCTTTTCATCACCAGACCCCTCTGCCAAAGTGGGATTTTCAAAACACTTAACGGAGGTAGGTGTCCACCTCCCATTGAAAGACTATGGGAGTGAGATGTCCAACTCGCTAAGGTGCTTTTGCAAATCTGAGTCTACACTAGCTTATGTAAGTGTAATGAGGGTGAATCTGGCCCTTGGTGTTTCTCGCTGTTAGTTACTATCTGCTGTTTAAGGTCGGGGATAATAATAAATAATGTTAATAAATAAAAATCTAATGCTATAGAGAATTTTAAACATATTACAAAAACTTAATTCCCATATCACTTCAAGCTTCCTGCGCTCGCTCTCTAAGAATATTTTTGTGCTAAGCTCTTTTTCATTCATTTTAAAGGGTAGCATCTCCCATTTGGGTTTTTACAGAGTGGGAGCTAAGGAGAGGCTAGATTAAATCACAAATGAACTAAATAAAGGGAGCAGGTTGTCTTTGTCACAATCACTTTTAGTGCTAATCACTGTCCGAGTGGGATTTAAAAACCCCCCCATGAAATTCAGAAAAAAAAAAATCTGCTGCAGTGGCAGGTAATTTTAAAATTACACCTCCTGCCCCACTGACTTAGTTATATGCCTAATGGCAGAGAGAGTTCAACCAAGTCCAATTATCAGCAGCACCGGACATTCTCCTAAATTAGCAGAACTGTGGGATATCTTTCAAGAACATATGGCAAAAATGTCGGAGGTAATATGTTTGTTAAAACTCAGTAATTTAGAAGCTCTGTGTCTCATTTATTTCCTTTTGTTTTTTCTATCTGGACCCAGCTCTCCTTTTTGTCTGTTCTCATTAATGTGTGCTTCTGTATGTCTGCTTCTTTGATAGGGCAGCTACACCGCTTTTACTGGTGCTCTGTCATCTCTCATTTCTCCTTCTCTCTTCCTGCTCTCCCACCCCTTTCTGGCTGTCTTTTACCCATTCCCATTTTTTGGATTCTTGTCCCCCTCTATTCTTCTCTTGTCTCATGTTGGCTCCCTTCTCTGTAGCTGTCCTGTTTCCCCACTTCCCTTCTCTGTTTATCTCTCATGCACCGCCCCCTCCTTTCTGAGTACACAGCTCTGTTAGGATAGCCAATAAGTTTCATTGTGCAACCCACAATCCACTTACAGCAAGTGGCATTTGACAGCTAAAGAAGGGAGAGGAGGCAGCTACTGATGGATCAGCAACCAGGAAAAGGTATAGTCGTTGGGGGGGCCATGGGCAGGGTCTCCAAAAAAAAAAAAAAAAAAAAAAAAAACAAAAGAAAGAAAAAAAACAAAAAAAAAAAAAAAAAAAAAAAAAAGCCTCCCTGCTCAAGAAAGTCCATGCCCTGGGTACTTTAATTGATAGGAACTTTGAGCTGTGAAAAATGCCCAGAAGTTTGAATATGTTCTAGCCAAAGGTGTTAGGGTGGCTAGGGTTGATACAGTTTGACCTTTCTATTTGCCTGGTACTAGCCTCATTTGTAACTAGGGTTATGAAAACCCTGCAGGGTTCAGTTTATGAAGAGGGTCAGGAGTGAGGGAGGCTGGTGCGGAGTTGGCGAGTCACTGAAACAGCCACAGATCATATGTGCGAAACCTTAGTAAGCCTGAGCTAAAGTTTGTGAAGTGACACAAGGCTCATTTTCAGTGGTTTTTCGTCTGATGCGAATGTTTTTGCTTAGTACTGGTTGTGTCAAGGGGTCTGATGAAAAACTCCTTTCAGAGGCTCACATTCTGATGGGCAGCAGCACACATTTCTTCCTTCCTATCCCCAAGTTTTCTTGTGGCTTCCAGCCTCTACTAGCCTGGGGAACAAAGGACTGATATTCTGATACACTGCATGGTACTGCAGGTCCTCAGTATCAAGCCACTGAACTGCATATTGCTTACTAAGAGACTGAAAACACTCATAATACTAACATGGGTTTGTTTTCCAGTTAGATCGCTGCTCCTCGTTAGCCATGAAAAAGCTATTTTACAGATGATGAAAACAGTAACTCTAATTCTGTTCGTCAAACTGTGCACATAAAATTTTTAGACCTACCTAGTGTGCTGCCTCCGATTTATACTAATACTTTGGGCTCTTCTTCCTAGACCGATGCAGTTTGTTTGTATATTGTCAGTATATTTACTTCAAGGCCAATCAGCCTTTATTCATAATCAGACAGTTGAATCAAAAGTCTGTAGTTTTTGTCACACACATACTGAAATGAACTGCTTAGTTATTACAATCAGTGTGTTTTTTGCATTGATATGTGAGCGTTTCCAAATACGAATTACCTAATTAGGTACTATAAAATATAATCCATCTCCAAATCAAACTCCTGTTAGTAGAGGAAAGAGATTAATGTGATTATCTTACATCAGAGAGGAAGCAAAGGAGAGCAAGAGAGAATCCTTTTGCCATATTTTTAAGTATTGCTTTAGAGATTACGTGTCACATGATAATCAGTGTTGTTAATTCTTCACATGCCAGCTGCACTGACTCATCTTGAAATATAACACATCCATAGAGATTGCTGTTACCCTCAAAGTCTTGGTGTGATGGGCAGCTGTTGTCTGGAAAGCAAGCATGCGAAGAGCAGATCCGGCCCCCAAGTGCATGGAGATCAGCTTCTAGGCAGTATCAGGCAACGTAGGTGTCCTCTAAAGAATTTCAGCTGCAAGCTTTCAGCTCTATCGAGGAAGAGGAAAACAGGCAGCACTAGAGAAAACAAACTAGTTCCAGTAAAATACCTCAGTATTACTTCTAATATGGGGCTGGGTGGTACAGCAGTTAGAAGACGGAATGGTGTCTTTTTGACTCTGATCTCAATCCAGCAGAGTATTTAAGCACATCTGTAATTTCAGTGGGACTACTCGTGCTTAAAGTTACATGCTGTACTGGAGCAGGGTCTCGGTCACTAGCTTGCTGCTAACGTTGGGCAAGTTGCTTAGTTTCTTTGTGCCTCAGTTTACCTGAAATGCCAACAATGCTTATCTACCTCTGTGTATTAAGACCCTTTGAGACAGTCACATGAAGTGGGGCATACAAGTGCAAATTATTAATAATAATATCAGTTAAGAGCTTTTATTTGAATGAATCAAATTTCAGCCTCTGAAGAATACCAGGGATTCTTTTCATTTTATGAAAAGACAGTAAAGGTAGAGAACCAGATGGCGAAAATAATAATTTTCCCATGTCGGCCCTTTTGTATGTATTTAATGGAAGATAACACTTACTGCGGTGTTCTGAACTCATTTGTAAAATTTAGAAGGCATCCTTTAATACTAAGCGGATTCTTCCCTGAAGAGTTAAGATTTGTGAAAGCTCTGGGATTAATGAATGTTGTCAGCAGAGAAACAGACGCTAGAGATCCAGGGGTAACAACAAAAACAGGCTTATTTTGGTTTGGTTTAGTTTACATTGATTTAAGATTAAGAGTGGATTATTACAGTTTAACCAGAGTAAGAATGAGTGTCCACACAGGGGTTGGTATTGGTTTAACTAAATTGGTGTAAAAACTGATGTACGTTAAACCAGTGCAACTTTCTTGTGTAGACAGGAGGAGGTGAGACTCTATGCTTAGCTCATGGCTGCCCAGAAGGAACTGGCATTATGCTCACAGAACCAGAGGAAGAGATGCATGGAAAAGTCACAAAAGGGTTGGGCTCTAACAGAGATAAACCCCAGACAGTACAGACAAGTAGACTGCAGTGAATGTTTGAATGAAGATAATGGTGTCATTTGAACGCACATGGACAGTGACTAATACAACTTTAGGGTTAACAATGAGGTGAATTCACCACGATTCCTTGGGATATACTTGCTAATCACTTTTGTACTCCCGGACTAGCTCCAATCGTTATCTAGGGTTTGAATATCACCATGTCAGTTGCTAACATGTTTCTTTTAAAAAAGCAAATATGCTAAAATATTCTATTCTACTACTGTCTAGGCTTCTCTGCCAACTGTAAAGCTGCATATTGCTGCTGTGTTAATGTTTCTATCCAAATTACACTGATAATCCAGTTGTTTGAACTGGGTGTAAGGATCCGAAGATGGACATCTAGAAAGAACCCAGGGTTGTGGGAGCCCTGGATCTCTAACATTCCCTCCTCACCACCAAGGGAGATGTGCAAAGCACCATCTCACTAAACCTGGAAAGTCAGGCCCCACAGGAAGTTGTATCAGCACACCCCAGGCTTGCGGCCATCTGAATGGCCCACACTACTAGTTAAGCCTGGAAGTGACCTGGCTGGGCTGTCTGAACAACTCTGCAGGCTTCCTCCTGGTGCTGCCACCACCATGTTGGACCCAGTTCTGCTCCTGCTTCATGCCTGATCTTTACCCCTTTCCAGTTCCTGGCCTTTCACCTTGCTCCTGACTGTCAGCTCTGACTCTGGCTCAACCCTTGGCATTTGGTATCAGACCTAGGTGCCGATCCTTAGCTTCGATTCCTGGTCCTGACTCTAGCTCAACCTCCTGGCTCTGGTACCTGGCAGCTGACTCTGGCTCTGATCCCTCCCTTTTGTTCCCTGACCTGGACCCCTGCACTGCCCACTAGATCAGACTTCCTACGTCCTGGTTTCTAATATTGAAATTGTACATGCTCTGACCAAAGTGCTCTACAGAGCTGGAAAAACAAAGGATTTACACTCCAGTTTCAATTAATACCATTCCTTACAACCCACATGCACAGATTGGGAGGTCATAGTTCTGGTGCATCGAAGTGTTTTATATTTTAGCAGGAAATGAAAAGGAGTTTTGACTTGTATCGAACTGTTGTTTTCTTGGACATAGAAAATCTTTCTGTTGGGGAGTGGCTTTGAGTGGTTTTATTCATTTATTAAGTCAAATCTTAATGGCCCAGATCTTTGACTGCAGCCAATGAGTGCAGAGCACAGCTCAAGCAGGACTGATACAGAAATGTCTCTAAGCTACCACGGTGCCTCCCCAGTCCTGAGCAAGCTGTGTACCAGCCTGGTCCCTCAGTGTAAGTAAGCCTACAGGCTTGCTCTAACTTGTGCTGATTACAAGGGGCAGATACAGTGGGTGGTCGATCACTGGGGTGTAGGGAAGTCCCTGTCATGCCGTTTTTCTCCTAGTCATGCCCCTAGGATTGTTGCAGGGATAGGGGATGGCATAGCCATTGCAATATAGCTCTATGCCATTGGAGCATCCCCCGACAGTAAGGTTAATTTCCTCTCACTAGCATGCTTTAGGTCCGGTGTCTACTGATAGAACAGCACAAAGAGGCTGTAATATGGGGAGAACGTGAGCTGAAAACTGAGAGAATATTCTTCTGATTGATGTGAGGGGTTTTGCATATGTGACTACGAATTCTCCGTTTGCTCTCAAATTTTTCTGAAAAACATTTTGTGCTCAGATACACTGTGCAATTTTTTCTGAAAAAGATAGAAACTGGCCTGGGTATCTAAAGGGAGGATTGGCTCCTTAATGTACTGTACCTTGGTTGTAATATACACTTCAGCTTTTTAGTGTCTCTTAGATGCTGTTATTAAGCTAATTATGATCCCTTATTTGGGTTTTTAGCTTCTTAAACTGATTACAGAGAGTATTACAAATAATTGAATGCTGGGTTTATTCATATACTGTACCATGTGTTAAAGAAATGTGATTCTTGTGAATCTCTATGGGTGGATGGAATTGTGAAATCCTTTTAGCTTGTATATTCTTCAGGGCATGCCCTCTGCTTTCCTTTGTGTTTATACAACACATTTTGGGTGCTATAATTATACAAATCAATAACAATCCTGCTATCTATATAAAATATTCTTAATTTTAAAATCTTTATTTGTTAGTTTTCATAGAATGAGGTATCTACAGATGCTACAGACAATCACCATTCATTTATCTTATTCCAACTTGAGCTTCCATGATGCTCTTCTTTCCTGGTTCCCTTCCTAGCTTGCTGATTGCTCCTGTAGAGTTTTCTTTAGTGTAGACCTGGGCTTTCTCTCTGTGTTGCATCTAGATTTCCTGTCTCTTTGTCTCTTTCTCTAGGTCCTCCAGAGCCTAGCTTGATCCCGCTCAATTTCCAAGTGAGTTTATCTGCTCTTACGGTTTCATGAACCACTTTTAGTTTCTTGACTGTCACATCTAGATCTCTGCCATTGGGCCTAGATCCTCAGCCCAACTAAGGGCCTAATTCAAAGCCTATTCAAGTTAATAGACTCCAACTAATGTCAATGGACTGTGACTCAAGCCCTCAGTCCTCTTTGTGCCACTAAGTCTGTCTACAGCATGGGGTAATGTGCTCTATGGAGGTGTGATTTCTAAAGCTTGCTAACATATTGCACATTAATTGGTTCAAAAAATCAACCCAATGATTGAAGCACCCCAACATTGGACACTTTTGCATGTTTTATTCCTAATCTCGGTGTCTCTGTTCCCTCTCTATAAAATAGGAATAATGAAACCTCTCTGCCTCATTGGGCACTTGTGAAGATCCATTCACAAACGTTTGTGATGTACTCAGATAGCACTGTGAGGAGAGTCATGGGAAAGCCCACGAGGAAATTAGTAATTCAGTGCAGCAGATAAGACTTGGGACCATGCATTTTAGGGCCCAGTTGAGAAACTTATTTAAGTGGATGTTCAAGTATGTACTTTAAAATTAAGTATATTCTTAAAGTGCTTTCCTGAATTGCATCATAAATGAATATTGCAACAGTTGCTTCCTTCACTTAATACCATCCCTCTGGTGAAATAAATGAAGCAGGGTCTTGTGGGGGAAAATAGTATGTACTTTAAGATGGTATGAAATGCATATGCATAAGGGAGGCTGAACTAAAATTGCAGAGGCAACCTTAATTCTGACATTCCCTAATTTTCAGTGCTTGGCTTTTTAACCTGAAGTGTGTTTTAGAGGTGACGGATTGGTATGGGATTTATATACATATACATCTTGTGTGTGTCTGTGTGTAAACATTATAAACAAGTCAATTGATTTTTCTTAGTAAGTCTAATTTTATTAAGTGTTCCTTCAGACACCAGCAGCATGATTCATTGCCATCTGTTTCTCGGAGCCATGGCCTCTGACTAAGACAACAATTGATCAGATGGGAGAATTATTTAACAGGGGCTTTACTTAAAAACTTACAGCAGAAGTTATCTCTTGCCAGAAGAGCCATGTTGTGCAGTGCAGCAGTATAACAGTTTCTTGGTTACTGTCGGGAATGTGCCTAGAGCCTGAATAACATTTAGGGAGCATTGACGCAGCACACCCGTACCATGCAGGGGGTCTAGTCATAACAGAGGTTGGTAGTGCCTGCATGACAGGACTACACTGTGTTATAACCAGGGGTGGTAACACTGTTCCATAATAAGGTTATAACACGATTTGATCTTGCCCAGTGGGACAGGACCAAGTGAGGTTCCAAGACATACCTCCAGCGTAATAAAGTCTGGGCCTTTGGGTTGAGGTTTTTGACTGGGACACCTAATACATTTTTCTACCTCGTATTTCACTTTAGATACAGATGGCTTCTGAAATATGTAAGTGTTAAAGTAGATTTACCTTAAAATTTACAAATGAAGGAAAAGAAAAAGATATGAAATGAGTTCAGGCAAGAATAGTAGTAATTAGTAAAAGTGCTGCTTTGAATTACTGCATAGAATTAATAAGCATAACAGGAAAAATTGACTATTTCTCTCTTTCTCATATTTGGGTATTACAACTTTACTCCAAATGCTATTTAAAGATGTACAGTATGTTGGAAATAGACATTAGACTTTGGCATACATTTGTCCAGATACAAAGGAAAATGTGTCTGTAATGATTTAATTCTGTGTGTATTGAGTTTAACAAAAAACAGACGTTTGGGAAAATAATTAAAACTGGAAATCAATAAACATAAACAAACAAACAGTATCATTCACAGTTATACTGAAGCTCTAACTTCAGCCCTCCTGCAAAAGAAAATCACGGGGTGCTAAAAAGGAGTTGCCTGAAAGCAATCCATTTGGTGTGCTCACATAAATAAAGTTCCTCCTCTTCCCAAGTGGTGGCAGCATTGGGGATCTGGATATTTACCTGTTTCCTAAAGATAATATGCTTTTGTAGTATGCCACTGTGAAGATCCATGTTTATTGTATCTCAGTGACTTCCAGAGCAAATCTGCTTAGTTTAAAAAGGAAATATTTTGAAGGGATAGATATTTTATATCACTGACAGCCCTGATATAAATATATCACTGACAGAACTGTGATCTGAGAGGCAAGCTGGGTCCATTGCTTCCAGCACATATTCATTAGTAATAAAGCAGACCAGATCAGATCCTCCCTTACACTTGTGCAACTTTATTTCTTCCTGTTAGGTCCCCAGTGATACCTGTGGCAGGTTTGCACATGTGTAACTCATTGGCACTTAGTAAGCCATTCTCTTTGCATATACATCTACCAAGCTTTATATTAGAATTGGAAAGGGTACAGAGAAGGGCAACAAAAATGATTAGGGGAAATGGAACAGCTTCCATATGAGGGGAGTTTAAAAAGACTGGGACTGTTCAGCTTGGAAAAGAGACTACTAAGGGTGGGAGATATGATAGAGGTCTATAAAATCATGATTGGTGTGGAGAAAGTTAATAAGGAAGTGTTATTTACCCCTTCCCATAACACAAGAGTCATGGGGTCACCCAATGAAATTACTAGGCAGCAGGTTTGAAACAAATGAAAGTAAGTACTTCATACAACACACAGTCAACCTATGGAACTCATTGCCAGGTGATATTGTGAAGGCCAAAACAATAACTGGGTTCAAAGATGGATTAGATAAGTTTCTGGAGGATAGGTCTATCAAGGGCTACTAGCTTAGATGATCAAAGATGCAACCCCATGCTCTGGGTGTCCTAAGCATCTCTCTGCCAGAAGCTGGGAGTGGACAACAGGGGATGGATTACTTGATGTTTGCCCTGTTCTGTTTATTTCCTCTGAAGCATCTGGCACCAGGCTCTCCCAGAAGCCAGGATACGGGGCTAAATGGACCATTGGTCCGACCCAGTATGGCCATTCTTACGTTCTTAAGAAGGATTAGCATCCGGCTTACTTTCAGCTCTTCAGCGCTGACAGGAGTGAAAACTTACTGTTGTAACTGAAGTTGGTAGATATTACTCTAATACACATATGGTCTTGGGAACAGGTCTCTTGATTAAGAAAGCACCATTTTTACACAGTGGATCTATGCTTTAAAATATAATTAAAACTCAATAAAATGCTGAGGACAGCAAAAGATCAAACGACTGTAGATTTATATGCAATTATGTTAAAGTTTTATTCCTCCCACACATTTCCGTTTAGGAAGAATAGAATTGTAGTTAAAAAAGAAAGAAAAAAGGCTGGCTGGTTGATGTAGTGTTCTCTAGATTGTAAAATTAAAACTGGATGGTCTTTAAACGTACAGGTAACTTTCAATTAAGTTAGTAGGATTTATGTTGCATACGTTTGTTGCTGATCTTTATTTCAATATTTTAGGAGCAAACACATTTTTCTATGGCCAGGATTTCTGATAATCAGACTTGCATTGACTCTCTTAACCCCTCATATATGGTACAAAATAGAACATCTCAGTGACTGTTCTGTCACTCCTTGTTTCCATGGATACTCCATTTGAATGCAGTTATAATTAGCATGCTGTAGCCACAGTAGTTTGTCCTCTGAAAGAAAGAAGAACATCCTAGGGAGGATACGCTAAACTGTCAATGCCAGCACACTTAAACTTAAGTAATTTCTATGAACTATGAGGTCAAGTTAGTAAAAAGTGTTCTGGGGCTTAGGAGTTTAGGTGAAATGTTAAACAAACCAGCTAGAACCAGATAGACCAGCTACAGTTGTTGGCAATACTTGTAAATGTGATTTGGTGCCTTACAGAAGATAGGCTCAATCTGAACCCCAAGTTCCCCTTGTCTGTCCCCTGGACTCTATGAATGGCAGTTTATGGGAATTATGTTCTGTTAGGGCTCCTGCAGTAGTGAAATAGTGATGAATAGTGCAAGACTACATTACAATGTAGCTAGATCATTTAAACAATCTCAGCTATTAAAAGACATTGTTGTTGCATGACTGCTGAAAACTATCTATCAAAGTTTCAGAAAGTACAATTCGCCTTAATATTTTATTTATAGGCAATTTCTGGGTGCTCACCATGGTAGTGAGTACCTCAGAGGGGTGTTTTGAGGTAAAGTATTATCTCTATTTGTTAAATAGGGAAATTGAGGCACAGGGCAATTAAGTGACTTGTCCAGTTCATGCAGGGGAAGTGTGTGGCAGAGTAGGGAACAGATTCCAGATGTGTTGACTACTAGTCCTGTATCTTAACCATATGACAATCCTTCTGCACAGAAGGCCCAATACTGTAAGATTCTGAATGCTCTCGGGTCCCATTGAGGTAAATGGTAGTGAGGGCCCTCAGAGGGTCAGTCCATAGCAGATCTGCTATAGCAGAGCAAAAGCTTTGGGGACCAAAAAAGGGCAAGCCTGAGGTTTACACTTCCTGAGTCATTTTCTTAAAGAGCAAAATCAGTTGCTTCTAACACTAGGCATGGTCAGAATTGGTTTTGCTTTCCTGCACGGATCAGACATTTCTTGCATCTTTCCTTGAAATTACCTCTGTGTATACTGATGGCTACATGAGTACTCCCACTCTTTATTATTAAAAAGAGCTGACAGAATGTGGGAGTTCTTGAGACAGCTGAAGTTTGTCAACTATCATCTTGGGCCAAATTCAGCTCCTATTAAGTCAGTGACATGGCTATCGTTTTCTCCAGTGGGAACAGATCTGAGCCCATTTTCTCATCTTTTAGAACTGAAGTAGAAATATATCTTTTACATTAAAGCCACCATCAGCAACAAAAGAAATGAGATCATTACTGCAGAATACTTGGTATACAAATGTAAACAGCATTATCAAGAATAAAGCATATTAAACTAAAAAGAAAAGTGCTTATGACAATGGTCTGACTAACTTTTAAGGTCCAGATGCTCACCCTATGTATATTAGTGGAGCTCCATTGAACGAATGGGTCTATGCTGACTTATACCAACTAGCTTCTCTATGGAGATTTAGGGCCAGATGCTTAAAGGTTGAATAGGCCTCAACTCTAGAGTGGTCATTCCAGATCATGTTGGGATCATATTGTTTGGACAGAGTGGGATAGCTTTCACTGCAGCTGCCTTTGTTGTCTCTTTTAAGTGGCTAACTAGAGGACTTCACTCTCTAGGGCTTCCATAATCACTACATTTTTCTTTTTAAAGAAAGAAAAATAATTTAAAAATATTCAAGAGCATAGAATTATTTATTTTATATTCCCTCTCACCTTTCTAATAGCAATAAAACTTCCTTAGCTTGCCAACCAGTCCTTAACGTACACTAATTCACCAGCTCTCTAAAATACCAAGGGCTTTCCTTGCCGTTTCCAAAGAATAATATTGTATTACATTATTAGAATCATGAGGAACTGTAAACATTCACTTTACTTAACACATGCTGTAATTTCAAAAGGGCTTAGGTGGAAGTGATCTTTCAAAATATTGCAACATGAATGCGAAATAAAATAACTCACTTAGGGGGAGATTTGAGTACACTATTTCTAATAGTATACCAAGTTCATTGGGACCTGAACTCACTGTGTGTGTTTGAGCAATGAATCACATAATGGGGCCTCCATCTAGGTACTTCCATAATAACATGAAATGAAGCAAAAATAACTAAATGAGCCAGAAAGTTTGTCCAAAGAGGGCGGAATTGGTTGTAACATTCTCATTTAATTAAATCCTTAGTTATAACTGCCAAACTGATTTTAGATTATATTTTAAATCGTTGTATTGGGGGTTTGTTAATTAATGGCTTTTGCTGTGAGCACTCGAGTGAAGCAGTAAACAGATTGTATAATAAATATATATATAATATAATGTTTGGTCTTAATGACATGGAGCAGCAATGAGCTAAGCTCTAATTCATACTACTGCATTTCTTCAGAAAAACTGAACAAGTCCTAGTTGATATTTCTTTAGAGATGACTATGTGTAGTCTGTTTGAGTGAAATTACACAAACTTAATTAAACCAGTGGGCATTTCATGAACAAATTAAACAAGTTTAGGGCCAAATTTTACTCTTAGCTAAACAGGTTTAAATCTGTAGCAAATCAGTGGCATTCATGCATAACTATACCTAGAGCAGAATCTGGCCTTGAGTGTTAAAACTAGATATGGGCTTGAATCTAAACACCACCTCATTTTAGGGTTGCCAATCCTCCAGAATTGTCCTGGAGTCTCCAGGAATTGAATATTAATCTTTAAGTAACGAAAATGTCATGTGATAAAACCTCCAGGAATACATCCAACCAAAATTGGCAACCTGACCTGGCTTTTGATATGGATTTAAAACTCAGTGGCTTGGAGCCCATCACTAGTCATAAACATGATTAAGTGTGTATGAAGTGGGTCTTTGGCTGGCTGGAAGAGAAGTGTTTGACCCTTTAAGGGCGCCCTGTGCAACTGGTAGCATAAGGGGAGGGAGGAGAAAGTTTACCTGGACAGAGTTGGGTGGGAGCAAGAAGCCGTTGGACCAGATTTGAGGGGGGGCACTCCCCTTTGAGCTGACTGGAAGGGGGGATGGTATTTGTACCCTGTGCAGTCTCAGAGAAACCTCTTTCAGCTGGACCAGGTTGGCAGCACCCACCCTCCCACCCATGAAGTCTAAAAAAGGACTGGCTTCCTTCATGATCCACTATGGGCATCACGCTAGTCTCCTGTTTTTCCTCCGGGCCTGGGAAGCAATTTTGCCCTCACTGCCAGATTGGCTGAGATGGTTGTGTTTTTTTTTTTTTTTTTTTGTTTTTTGGCATTCCTGACAGTGAGTTTGGGACCTGGTGGCATGGGGCTGGGTTTTTAGGTTATAATGTTGCAATTTAGTACATAAAGCTTGTGGTGGATGTCTAGTGCAGGTACTCGGTATGGAAGGGCTACCATTATCGGATATAATGGATTGGAAAAGGATGTAAAGGAAAAGCATTCCCAAAGGGAGCTGAGGAAGGGGATTTGGGGCTCCTACATCTGGCACAGCAGGGAGCTGCCCCCTCCTTTTAGAACCCCTTTACCCCTCTTAAGAGGAGGGGACAGTATGGTCCCAAATATGGGGTGGCTGGAACCAGAGGTGGGGATTGTGTAAATTAAGGAAGCAATGATGACCTGCACTGTAGAATTTATTGCCAGTTACTGGGTGCTCTCAGAATTCTCTCTCATTCACAGAGGACTCCATTTCTGCTCTGCTGTCCTCAGAGCACCATCCCATGGTCGAGGAAGCAGAAGCCTTCCTGGCGATACCATCCACATAGCCATGCATTCACCTCCGGGATATGTTTGTATTACTTCAAGAAATTGTATTTTATTTTACTTCTCTCCCATAGTATAGAATCATAGGCCTCTTCACCAGGTCATTTCAGCCCTCCCTTCCTCTCTCCTCCTGACAAGGCAGGATTACTCCCAACAGAACATTTTTCTAGTGCATTATCCCTTTCTAGTTTCAAAATATCCCATATGCTTCTAATTAATTATTTTTTTGAGTTTAACAATTAAACTGAGTTTCAAAAGTGAAAGTATAATGTCAGAAGATAACGTACGCTGCACAAGGCATAAGCATTAAGAGTAGGGACCAATCTATGAAAATATTTTCAAAACATTTGAGGCCCATATTTTAATCTATTTTTCAAATTAGGGAAAATGAGTTTTGCAGTAAGGCGACAAGCAAATTCAAGATTTAATGATTTGGTTCACTTGTTAGATCCATTTGTTTGCTTTAAATGTGCTAGGGTTGCCAGGTGTCTGGCTTTTGGCTGGAACGCTTGGTGGAAAAGGGACCCTGGTGGCTCTGATCTGCACTGCTGACTGGGCTGTTAAAAGTGTGTTCGGCGGCGCAGTAGGGCTCTGTGCGGCTCCCGGAAGTAGCGACATGTCCCTGCTCTGGCTCCTATGCGGAGGGGCGGCAAGGGGGCTCTGCATGCTGCCCCCGCCCAAGTGCTGCAGCTCTCATTGGTCAGGAACCATGGCCAGTGGGAGCTGTGGGGGTGGCGCCTGCAGACAAGGCAGTGCGCAGAGCCACCTGGCCGTGCCTCCATGTAGGAGCCGGAGGGAGACATTCCGCTGCTTCCGGGAGCTCCCTGAGGTAAGTGCATCCCGGATCCTGCACCCCTAACCCCCTCCCGCCTGCTGAACCCCTCGGTCCCAGCCCAGAGCCCCCTCCTGCACCCCAAACGCCTCATCTCCAGCCTCACCCCAGAGCCTGCACCCCCAGCCAGAGCTCTCATCCCCTGCATCCCCAGCCCGGAGTCCCCTCCTGCACCCCAAATCCCTCATCCCTGGCCCCACCCCAGAACCCACACACCCAGCCCAGAGCCTGTACCCCCTCCCACACCCCAACCCCCTGCCTCAGCCCGGAGCCCCCTTCCATACTCTGAACCCCTCGGCTCCACCCCCACAGCCCGGAGCCCCGTCCTGTATCCCAAATCTCATCCCTGGCCCCACCCCCTAGAGCCCACACCCCCAGCTGGAGCCCTCACCCCCTCCCGCATCCCAACGCACTGCTCCAGCCCGGAGCCCCCTCCCAAACCCCTCACCCATGGCCCCACCCCAGAGCCTGCCTCCCCAGCTGGAGTCCTTACCCCCTCCCGCACCCCAACCCCCTCCCCCAGCCTAGTGAAAATGAGCGAGTGAGTGAGGGTGGGACGAGCAAGCGACAGAAGGAGGGGGGATGGAGTGAGCAGGGGCGGAGCCTCAGAGAAGGGGCAGGGCAGGGGTGAGGCTTTGGAGGAGGGACGGGGGTGGGGCAAGGGTGTTCAGTTTTGTGTGTGAGTAGAAAGTTGGCAACCCTAAAATATGCTTTTTAGGAAGTTGTTTAATTTCAGATTATTATACCTCTCTAATCTCTCCTTTTCACTGACAAAATAGTTTTAAAAATACCCAAACATATTAATTTAAAATTCTTAGTTTTAATAGTGTGCTTAAGGCAGTAATGACTCTTAAAACACTTTTGCCTGTCACTAGTTGTTGGTGCATGGTTCATTTTTCACTGCTCTGAAAGAAAGTGTAATAACAAAACTGAATGAGCTACATCCTATTCTTATTGAAATCAGTGGTAAAACTCTCATTGTAGATTATGTTGGGCTCCCACTAAAGATTTTTTTTTTTTTTTTTTTTTTACAGCCATATACAATTTTATTTAGGACTTTTCCATTTAACAATGTATAATTTTTTTTGAAAAAAAGGCCCCATCCATTGTGTTACTGCTTTACTATATGGCAGGATGTTGCTTCCTTTAATGCTTTGCTATTAGCCTTGTTAAAATATTTTTTACACCTGTCATATCTGGCCTGAAGGGAATGTCGTATTTAATAATCTATAGTTCCTGCTCCCTTCTCCTCATAGATTACTATGATGGAAGCCATTAAAGTTCATACTCCTGATTAAGTTGATATGAATGGCTTGTACATTTATTACAGACGGGATCAGTTGTAACAATCACTGCTCTTAATTAATATTTTAACTTTTAAATTGTGATTTTTGCATTTTGAGGAATAAAATCTACAGGTGTAAAGAACAACCCTGGTGGTGTGGTGCGTGCTTACACTGTTGAAATAATAGACCTTCCACAAATCCCACTTCTGAGGCAGCTTACTCTAGTGTGATAAAATTAAACCAGTTAGTATCACAGCTAATATATCTTATGGTTACAGCAGTATAGGAGCCCCAGAACAGAGAACATCAAAGAGGAAGTAACTCAAAGTTCCTCAAAGGCAGGTTTGTTTTAAGCATATGAGACAATACTAGAATCCTGCTTGGATATCTCTGGAATTGGATTGGTCTGCAGTGTTTGCATCCCTAATGGACTTGCTAGAACAGTTTGAGTCAGCAAAATCAATGCTCTAGGCTTGGTAGAGAGACAAGATGAGTGAGGTAATGTCTCTTTATTGGACCAACTTCTGCTGGTGAGAGAGACATGCTTTCAAGCTGCACAGAGCTTTTCTTCAGGTCTGGGACATGTACTAAAAGTGTCTAGGCTTGGTAGTCAGCTATATTATGGCAGCTAGCTGGTACAGAGGGACTGAATTCCCATGGAAGATGATGTGTTGATTTTCAAGGGCTTAGTTTAGTACTGTTTTTAAAAACTACTTTTTATAAGGCTTTGATTCCAAATACTCCTCTCCGGTTATAAGAACTTTTGATATACCTTCTGTAAAGCACTACTCCTACTGTAAACTTCACATTATCTTGAGTGTGCTGAAAAATGCTTATGAGTGATTTCCACTCAGAATAAAAAAACACCAAATTGAATGCAAAATAGTAATTCAATCAAGTGGTATTCTAAAGCTGAAAAGTACAGTTTGAATGGTTTATGAATAGCACCACAACAGATATTAAATTACAGCCCGTATAACCAGGAGGACTATGAATACTAGATACATAACATACTTTTATTACCAGTTACCTATAAGGTTGAGCAAAATGAAAATCCATCATGCAGGAGCATGTTATGCTATACAAAGCACACGGATCTTTTACAGAGGAGAAGGCAAAAACGCTGCATTTACTGAGAATACAGCAGTTAGCATATGCTTTTCAGTCATACGCACGCACACGCACGCACGCGCACGCACGCACACGCACGCACGCACACACACAGTCCTGCCAGTTGATGTTTATAGTTACCAGTCCAGAGTCTGGATCAATCTAGTGGCCAGCCAGATTGGTCGCAGAGGGGAGCCGGGCTCTGTCGGTCGCGATCCGATGCTCCTGGAGTGTGGCAAGACAAAACCAAACCCCATGGCAAAGCACCCTGTTCTTAGTCTTTTTTTCCTCTGTTGAAGTCTATGGCTTTTGCTGTGTCAGTCTCTGTTATCTTCTGATGTAAACATTCCAATACACCTCTGAGAGGGTCATCCTGTCCTGGTTTCGATTCAGTTAATTCGTTTTGTCCTTAGGGGCGCCAGCCTTACCTCAGGGTTGTCAATCTGCCCTTCCTTCATTATGGATGCGCATTGATGGTGTCCTTAAGTCTCTTCACTCCTCCTTCCTTGACCATCTTGCTATAACAATGGCCTTCACACCTTATCTTTTCCTGATGCATACATTCCTCATTAACACAAACAGTCTTTGACAGTTAAAGGTATACAGCAGTTTTTATGTTGAGCAAGAAAAGGCATTGTAAATTAAGCCTTCCTAAATCTTATAATCAAAACAATTTATATTGGGGCCCAGGCCTTCAACATTCCTCTAATCTCCTTAACATAGACACAATATAAGATCCTGTCTCTTACTTTCTAAACCTTAAAACAAAGAAATGTATATTTAACTAGCGTGCCTAATTTGTAATACATATAGGAAACCACAGTAGACATTATAACTTATCCTAAAACAAAAGGAACAGGAGTACTTGTGGAACCTTAGAGACTAACAAATTTATTTGAGCATAAGCTTTCGTGGGCTACAGCCCACTTCTTCGGATGTAGTCCACGAAAGCTTATGCTCAAATAAATGTTAGTCTCTAAGGTGCCACAAGTACTCCTGTTCTTTTTGCAGATACAGACTAGCACGGCTGCTACTCTGAAACCTAAAACAAAAGGGTGACCATAATCAGTCATAAGGATTGTTCTGGTCTGTCATTCCTTTCTGCTATTCAAAAAGGGTGCCTGACAGGATAAAATCAAATCATACATTAATTCTCATAGTACAATTATAAAATCCTGCTCCTACAAGCAGGCCTCCAGCACATATTGCACAGCAGGATTATAATATATATGTGGAGGAGAAGAGTTTGAGATTCAAAATGGAGGAGGATTTGAGGGCATGTGATTTAGGAAAATGAGGAGGATTACAGGACATATGATACAGGAGGAAAGGGATTACAGTGCATGTGATGTTGGAAGACACAGATTACTGGAACATAAATTGTAAACCCTCACACATTTTATTTATATTTTAATCAGAGAAACTCCCTGGAGATCTGCTTTTTAACAAGGGACTGCTATCTTAACAGAACAGTCATTTTAGCAGAGTTAGAAAGGAAGCGTGAAGTCTGTTAGCTAAGGCATAGATGATGGAAATGTTATCATGCAATAACACATGGACACATGTCACCCTGGGGTGTTAATATCTCATATTCCAGTGTAAGAGCCAAGAAAATCCTGCTTGTTAATTGCAGTTTTTAAAAAATATATATACAGAAACCAATTATGTTGGTAAAATAGGATGGCTGTAAAATTGCTAGCTAATAGTGATTTTTTTTAAAGATTTGAATAGATTACTGAACCCTTTGCAATATTTAATGTCTGTCCAGAATGAGTTTTTGCTTTTCCTCTCCTTTTTAAAGACAGTGGGTTAATGTAATGCTCAGGAAGGAAAGCCTAGCGTACACAGGCAATGTGGAAGCTTCCCCTCACCACACTGCCAACCCAAACTGGCAAAGCCCTTTGCTATCCCAGCCCAGAGGCTCTTCAGAGCTGAGACTGCATTGTGATGGTTTAGTAATGAAGACAAATTCTCACTTGAGGCTACCAAACTTTATTTTAATGTGCAACCTTCTCAAGATCCCAAGAGGTCAGACTGGGGTAGTGAGCTACTGATCTCTCATTTACTTAAGTACTGTATTTGTGGCCCAGTCTTGCAGCTGTTACTGATCTGAGTAGCCCCGCTCTGACCTCAATAAAACCAGTCTGAGTCTGGGTTGCATGATCAATCACGTAGGGCCCAATCCTGCGAGGTGCTGAGTGTTTCCTGAAAAATGCTAAGTACGCAGGCACCCAGGATTGGGTCCTTTATTAGCAGTAACTTCAATTAAAACTAAAATATTCTTTAGTTTATATCCCATAGGGCATCCTATATCTTACTCTTATAAATTCCAGTCCTTCCAAGCACTTAAGTACATGCATAACTTTAAGTTGCTTAAGTGCTTTGCTACATTTGGTTGGGGCTATAGGCTGATTCTGTCTCCCAGTTCACCTCGGTGTGACATTGAATAGGTTATTAATGTACCTCAACCACTTGAGGAAGACGTCAGCCAAATTCAGCACTTGGAACAACCTGCTCAGAAAATTGGCTGGCTGGCTGAACCTGGGGTGTGAGCACCTGGGCACTTAGAACATTAGCCTTTGCCCTCTGCTATTCAACAGCAGAGTACTGCCCTCCTGCATGGTGTCACTCGTCCCACACGAGGCTGGTTGATATAGAGCTTAACAAAGCGATGTGTATTGTTACTAGGACTTTGCATGCAACCCCATTGCCTCCGTGGCTGCCAACACTTAGTAATGTAGTACCTTGCCATATTCACCGTTAGAAGGCCTCTGTCATGCTGCTGTCCCAGATCCATGAGAACAGCAGCCAGGCTCTGTGCCACCCACCAGCTCACCTGTCTTCTAGATGCCTTTTATGGTCATCTGCTTGGCACAACTAGTGGTTGGCAATGACAGTTGTTAATGACCCAGCCATCTGTCCCCCAGGTTTTGAGCTGCCAAGGCACCTCTGCCAAGGCACCTCTGAACTGGTTTCAAATAGGACAGGGCAACTGTGCGGCCAATCTGCATACATGATGTTTTCAAATGTGCCGCGATGCAGCTGTGGTCAACTTCAGATTGTCGCATATCCTTGACGACAATTCTTATTTCGATGTAGGGCTACCAGCTCTCCATCTGGCTGATAATGATGCCATCAAATGCCTGGGCATATTGCATATGCTCTGAGAGAGATCCCCCCTGATCTTGCAAACAAAGATGGAAATTACTTGGGTGCTGACATAACCCACTCTAATTACAATTTTTCTTTGGGACATTTATCATATGCGACTAAAGAAGTTCTGTTTCTTAAAAATACCTTTGAAGGCAGGGCATTTCCAATGGAAAATATATGGTGGCAGATTCAGCAGACAGTTATAAAGCTGAAGAGCCTATTTTGCTGCATTTATTTCTGCTACTGATTTCTAGAAAATTCTCTTGCTAGTTTCAGTACTTTGGCACTGACTAGCAGCACTTCTCAGGTTTAAACTTGGTCAACTGTTGGGAGAGAGAGGAACTCAAGTTATACTTTTATCCTGCCTGCCCATGAGATTCTGTTTTTTTTGTTTTGTTTTTAACTGTGCACTAACATAAGCTTATCCCGTATCTCCATATTCATACTGCATACATGTGTATAATCTGTCAATTTGTAGGGAGACATTGGAGGTTAAAGTAGAACTTGATCTTTAGGTATCCCATGCAAATATTAAGACTTTTAAGCTAATAAAGTAGTCCTAGTAGTTTCAGCCAGAAGTCTCTTTTTTTATATGATTTTAATATGATTTTATTGCTTAATGTCTTCAAATATAAGGGATTATATATAGTGCATAAAATTGAGACTGGGGCTATAAAATGCTAACTTTCTGTGACTTTTTTGTTAAGTGCGCTTTAAGATCATGAAGCATGTTTTATTTCTGAAGATGGGAAGGAATTGTCTGGTTCACTGATAGGAAAACAAGTTGTCGTTTTGTTTTGTTTCTATCTTATCTCATCTTTTTGTAGCTCATTTAAAAATACCTTTTAATTGTTGCATAAAAGAATAACTGTTCTTAAAATCTCCTTCCCCACTCTAGATTTAACCTGTTTATCTGTTCTCTGGAGGTTTCTTCCACTGCAAGTCTTGTCTCTGAGAAGTGTATCTTTACTCAGGCCACATCTCAATCTGCTAACATTAATTCGTTCATCTAAACAGAGTTTTGCCATTAGACTTCAGTGAGAGCAGGATTGGGCTTTTCATGTCATTTGTGTACAAAGTTTGGAGAAGCTGTCAGAAGTGGTTATGGCAACTCGGAGAAAGACTTTCTTCATGCCTAGATAATAGCAGTCACGAGCCTGAACCAGAACCTCAGATCTGACAAATTCCCACATTTTGGGTCTGTCTAACATCTGAATTTGGTTCCCAGTTTTGCATTTTCAGTCCATTTTTGATCTCACTGTGTGTCTGATCTCACTCCCACTAAAGTCAATAGCAGAAATCCCACAAAGGGAACAGAACTGGGCTGGATTTGCAAGCAGCTCTCTTGAACAGGATTTCTTTAGCTTTCCATTCGTTCCATATTGTAGAAACAGCCAACATGGGCGGGTGTGTGTGGGTGTAATTTTCTCTTTACCAATTCCATGCAACTTTGGGCTGGTCCACGTACAGTTTTTTTTTTTTTTTTTTTTAAGTGCTCTTACTATATCAGTTTAGAATCCCATAAACTTTTGAGAATAAACTATATATAAGCACCTTTATACTGCAACAATACTAGGGCAGTGTATTGCTTTAAATATGTCAGTTTTTAAACTGATATAACAGTACAAAAACTGTTCAGACAAGCCCTATGTTGCACTAAGCAGACACTAATGTAATCTGTAAAATGTTTTGCTTCCAAGAACACCTGATTATTATAAAATAGATGTAGTGCATCTACTTTGATGTCAAAAAGAAGATAGATCATCACCCAGCAATGAATGCTTAAATAAGTAACACAGCATCTGCTGTTAAAAGAGCAGCTGACTTTGTGTAAGATTATAGCTCACACAGTGAACTTGGTATGAGGTAATGTGGATCCTTCTATGTGAGGTATGTGTGCAGTGTATACATTGAAAGGGCCCCTATTAGTATTGAGTGCACCATTCATGAGCGTTTTAAGACTTTATGTATAATGACATTATTTCCTAAACGTCATGATATTGGTAACTTGGTAGTTGTTTCTGTTATAAAATGCTAATATGTTCCTGTTCGGAAAGAAAACTTAAGTGATGTTGGAGTATTTAACTTTTAATATTCATATGCCCCAGTAACTGAGCCTGGTTGAAAGTTGAATGGCTAACTACGCCATACAACTTTGTCTGAAACAGCAGTTACGCTCTCAGGGGGGCTGCCTAGCCAGAGAATGGCAACTTTCACAAGCCACGTCTCATTTCTAAAAACACACAGTTCTGTTTAAATTCAGGCATCTGGTTCTGGGTGAACTTTCATAAAAGGGAAAAGAAAAGGTAGATTGAAGACTGTTTTTTGTTAGTGTTTAGTGAATGGAAAATCTTGGAATAAAGGGTCAATTCTGACCATTACTCTAAAGGTTTTATTTGATCAAGCAAATGTTTAAATTCAAATCGGCCTATGTTATCATTTTGTGAATATATTCACTGTTAGCCACATAGAGCTGCTATTAGTGTAAGACTGCACAGAATATCCTACAATAAATGGCAATAGTTTCAAAGATGAAGGCAAAATAAATGTAGAGTGTGTTCTAATATGGCTGCCTATTAAAATATTAGAACTAATTAACATAATGTTCCAAGCTCCACTTGTAACTACATGCCTAGCGGTTCAAGCACAACCATTCAGAGCTGGTGCATTGTTCATTGTAACAGACAATGTGCTGCACATGGACTATTCAGAAAGGCTAGTGCTCATATTCATGCAGTTTGTATGTGTTATAGACACATTAATTTTAATACAGTTGCCCTCATTTTTAAGAACATCTGTTAAAAGAACAATAGACTTAAAAGTCCACACATCTCCAGGGAGCCATTATCTGCCTGTGTGGTGGTAATTCTGTTTTTAAAGAACTCTGCCTACTTATAAAAATATATTGAAATGGTAATTATCTAATAGTAGGTCATTTTTTTTTTTTTTTTTTTTACCCTTTAAGATTGGTCCATGGTTTTCAGAGCCTGATTTTCAAAATTGTGCACAACTGTGGATAAAAGTGCACGTGCAATTGCATTCCTAATTTGCATGTACAATCACTGAGAGTGCACAAGCAGATTTATTTACATATTCAAATAGCCAGTACACAATTTGTATATTGTAACAAATAATGGTAACCAGAGACAAAACTTGGCATACAGTTGTGCACATGTCAGTGCATATGAAATGGCATTTGCAAACTTTAAAAAATCAGGCCCCCTAAGAAAAGTACAGGGACGATAAAGGTCCATCCAGCCCAGTATCCTGTCTGCCGACAGTGGCCAATGCCAGGTGCCCCAGAGGGAGTGAACCTAACAGGTAATGTTCAAGGGATCTCTCTCCTGCCATCCATCTCCACCCTCTGACAAACAGAGGCTAGGGACACCATTCCTTACCCACCTGGCTAATAGCCATTAATGGACTTAACCTCCATGAATTTATCTAGTTCTCTTTTAAATCCTGTTATAGTCCTAGCCTTCACAACCTCCTCAGGCAAGGAGTTCCACAGGTTGACTGTGCGCTGTGTGAAGAAGAACTTCCTTTTATTTGTTTTAAACCTGCTGCCCATTACTTTCATTTGATGGCCCCTAGTTCTTTATATTATGGGAACAAGTAAATAACTTTTCCTTATTCACTTTCTCCACACCACTCATGATTTTATATGCCTCTAACATATCCCCCGCCCCCTTAGTCTCCTCTTTTCCAAGCTGAAAACTCCTAGCCTCTTTAATCTCTCCTTATATGGGACCCATTCCAAACCCCTAATCATTTTAGTTGCCCTTCTCTGAATCTTTTCTAATGGTTTCTAGTGTTCTTATAAGAGGATATAGTTGTACTAACTTTATTTAAATTAAACTTGAGTTTTCATTGTGTAGTTCTATGGGAAGGATTAATTAGTCATTCTCTGTGTAATTGTTTTGCACTGCTTTTAGTCATGCTTGTGCCATAGGTTTAAGTAAGGGCAGAATTTGGCTTGTTCTATTTCTTCTCACCAAGTTTCCTTTTGAGAAGATTCCTACCCAGAGAGGCAAGATCTCTGGAGAAAAGAAAAGGAAGATGCAGAGGAATGCCAACTAGTAGTACATATATGTGCTTATGCCATGCAAGAGAATGATAGCAAGAACTGGCTATTCTTATCATGTAATGCAAGGAACGGAGTCTGAAATGTAGAGAGATAAAAATTACAGATAAGAAAAATAAGTTGGTTGGTTTGGTTTGAAACTTTTGGTTTTTGAGATTTTATTCTCAAACCAGTCACTGCATTAAAAATGATTGGGGAAAAAAATGGGTAAAAGCATGTAGTCGCTTTCATGTTTTCACTCCTATGAAGGGGGACGTTGATCAGTGCTCAACACGCACTCCCCGTCAGTACCCGGCCTGAGCCGGGGAAGCTAATGATCCAACCAGCGGTCCAAGTTCGGTGATGAATCTGGTCATATGCCGCCTGAGGCACGTTGTGCATACGCTAAGAAGAAGACTCATATGAACTGGAAATGTAATCATTTTGGAAAATTAAACATTACCAGCATGTATTATGGAGTAATAGGATACAAATGATGATTATAACCATTCTGCATCAGACGTTCATGCACCATTTATCTTTTATGATGTCTAAAGTCTAATTTTCACAAAGAATCCCTACTGCTACAGCTTAGTGAGTAGGACCGAGGACAGGCAACATCAGGCATTCTTAGTCTAACTCACTTGTCGTTAGAATAGCTAGACAAGGCATAGATGAGGTGTCAAGATTTTAGGGTTTCATTCCCAGTTCTGCTAGCTACTTACTGTCTGATGCGGGGCAAGTAAGTGAGGCCCAGATATTCAAAATTGTGCATTCACATTTGCGCACCAGGCTTGTACATGTAATTACTGAGATGCACTTGTGAATCAGGTAATCGTGCATTCAAATAGTTATGGGTGTGGCTGGCCATTTGCTGGAACAATTTTTCATCGTACATGTGCAAATGCAGTAATGACATATACATTTTTGCACATTTAGTTGTGAAAATCTGGCCCTGATGATACTCACATTCAGTATGTAATAGCATAAAATAAACTGGAAGAAATTACAGCACATTGAGATATTGATCTGCATCTGACAGACATGACAACACAACCAGGGCTGGAGACTCAGATGAGGGGGAAAGGCAACAGCAGCTCCCCCCACCCCATTCCTCTAGATTAACCAAAGAAAAGAACCCGGACCCAGAAGTCTTCCCTGTTTTCTGATCCTGAGCTCCTTCCCAGTTTACCAGCAACTGTGTCCTAAATCTTATTCCAAAATGTTATTTGCTCCAATTCAGGAGTCAGCACAGTCTAACTTTCTGGAAGAGAAAGCACCTAAAACCTATACGAAGTATGTATCAAAAACTGACATCCCTATCCTGCTGGATTAACACTTAAATACAGTGGAACAAGGAGGAGATGTAAGAGTGGCTTGTAAAGTAAGGGTATGTCTACACTACGAGAGTAGTTCGATTTTAGTTAAATCGAATATGTGCAATCGATATTAGAAAGTCGAATGTGTGTGTCCACACTAAGGACAGTAATTCGACTTTGTCAGTCCACACTACCGGGGAAAGCGTCGACATTGGAAGCGGTGCACTGTGGGCAGCTATCCCACAGTTCCCGCAGTCCCCGCTGCCCATTGGAATTCTGGGTCGAGCCCCCAATGCCTTCTGGGGGAAAAAATGTCTCGAGGGTGCTTTTGGGTAACTGTTGTCATCCAATCGTCACTCCCGCCCTCCCTCCCTCCTTGAAAGCGCCGGCGGGAAATCAGTTCGCGCACTTTTCTGGTCAGTGACAGCGCGGACGCCACAGCACCGCGAGCATGGATCCCGCTGCGACCATCGCCGCAGTTGTGGCCGTTGTCAACGCCTCGCAGCTCATCATGCACCTTTCACAGAGGCAGATAGAGAGAAATCAGGCGAGGAGGCTATGGCAGCGGAGTGAGGACCTGAACTCCGAGAGTAGCACACGCCTGTCAGAAACCACGACACCCAGCGCCGAGGACATCACGTTTGCAATGGGGCATGTGGATTTTGTTGAACGGCGATTCTGGGCCCGGGAAACAAGCACGGACTGGTGGGACCGCATAGTGCTTCAGGTCTGGGATGAATCCCAGTGGCTGCGAAACTTTCGCATGCGGAAGGGGACGTCCCTGGAACTTTGTGAGTTGCTGTCCCCTGCCCTGAAGCGCAAGGACACCCGCATGCGAGCAGCCCTGACTGGTATTTACTTGGAGAAGCTTACTGACTTGCTGTGATCTCAGCGAAACCAATATCCCCATCGTTATAGCACCTTGCTGCGTGCTCCACAATCTCTGTGAGAGCAAGGGGGAGACCTTTATGGCGGGGTGGGAGGTTGAGGCAAATAGCCTGGCTGCTGATTACGCCCAGCCAGACAGCCGGGCGATTAGAAGATCCCAGCGGGACGCGCTGTGCATCCGGGAGGCTTTGAAAGCCAGTTCCAGGACTGAGCAGGGTACCCAGTGACTTTTAAGTTTGTGGACACAGAAGCTGAACTTGCCCCCGTTTCTTTACCCAGTTACCCCCTTCACCCCCTTCCCAAAAAATAAAATCTGTTCTGTTTTGCTAATGAACACCGTTGTCTTCATTACTGTTTTCGCGGGAATGTTTTAAACCTGGGTTTAGTGTTGTGATGCTAATGATGCTTCTA
This sequence comes from Terrapene triunguis, assembly GCF_002925995.2. Taxonomy (NCBI): domain Eukaryota; kingdom Metazoa; phylum Chordata; order Testudines; family Emydidae; genus Terrapene; species Terrapene triunguis. Next base: position 45,930,371 of record NW_020664561.1, read on the forward strand.
AACTGCCCTCCCCCGCCACAAAGTCACAGAGCAACCCCGCCCCCCCCACAGAACATGAAAGCCACCTCCCAGAATGACCAGGGTAACTAGTCACTGCACTGTGTATGTGCCCTGCTGCTGGGCCTGCCCCCTGCTAAAGGTGACTGTACTGTCTAATTACCAAGCCCCTTCCCCCCCCTTCAGACAGACTCTCCTCCAAAAGAAGAGGATGGAAACAGTAATGAACAGAAACGTATTTTTTATTAACAACCACACATGGAACGGGGGGGGGTGAAACTTGGACGGGGTCTTGTGTGAGGCGGGTAGGAAAGGACTTTTCAGATTTTGGGAAATGAGAGCCTTCTACTGCTATAGCTGTCCGCTGGGGTGGAGTGAAAGTTTTCACGGCCCCTGCTGCCCCTCCGTGTTTGGACTTTGGGTGAGGGGGGTATGGGACTTGGTGGCGGGGCAGGGCGGTTAGAGAGAGACTGCAGCAGGGCTCTCTCCTCCTGCCTCCGGTCCTGCAGAACATCCACAAGGCGGCGGAGCGTGTCCGTTTGCTCCCTCATTAGTCCAAGCAGCGTTTGAGTCGCCTGCTGGTCCTCCTGTCGCCACCTCTCCTCCCGTTCCATGTTTGCCCGGTGCATTTGGGACAAGTTCTCCCTCCACTGTGTCTGCTGGGCTGCCTGTGCTCGGGAGCATCCCATTAGCTCAGCAAACATGTCTTCCCGTGTCCTCTTCTTCCTCCTCCTAATGTGCGCTAGCCTCTGGGCAGATGTGGCTGTGGGAATTGGAAAAAGGGAGTGAATTCCTGAGACAGATCAATGTATCTGTGAACAGAGAACATAGTCTTGCTCTGTGAACAAGACCATGCAGAGCACCTATCACACGCGCACTGAGGACAAGGTCGAATTTTCGGCCCTCGCCTACAGTGCCTGCGGTCTTGCTGTGGCGAGCTGAGGAGCGGGGCAGGACACCGGACTTTGTCTAGCTGGCAAACATGGTAAGCCGTAGACTTGTGGCTGCTTAAAACTTTAAGAGTGGCACTGGCCTCCTTTCACATAGAAAGCAATGCGAGTCTCTGCTGGCAGCAATCCTGCAAGCATGAACTCTGCCCCTGTCCCAGCCCCTCGCGGCTGTAAACCGCGTGGCTGTAAACCGGCGGTTGCAGTTCTGTATAGGGACGGGCAAGCAGTCCCAATACTAACTTTCCCCTACCTAATTCACAGCAGGGAGTCATGCCAGACATCACCCTCCTGAAGGTCTCGGAGAGCCAGAAGGAGCGGATGCTTCGGGACAGCCTGCAGAAACCGGGGCCATTTGCTGCAATGCTCTGCAAGGCCATGATCCCCGAGTACCTGCTGGCGTTGTGGCAGGGAAACGTGTCCTACCACGGGGGGCCTAATAAGCTCTCCCTGCCAAAGAACCTGCTAAGTAGGCTGGAAAGACACATGCAGGAGGTCTATGAGGAGTTCTCCCTGGGGGATCTCGCCTCTATCCCCGGACACATCGACCAGCTTTTGGGTTGGGTGCCCTTGGAGGGACAAAAGAGTGGAGCGTCTTGGGCAGTGTAATCATGAAGCGGACATTGTTGAATTTTCTTAAAATGGTTCGGACTATACATTGAAGCGGACAAAGACACAGTAATCATGATACCCTTTGTTCAGATTCCCCTTTTTGTTGCACTTTCCTGTTTACATGTTTAGAAGCACTTTACTCATTGTTAATATTGTAAATATTGCAGTTTTGTTGCACATACATGTTTACATGTTTAAAGCACTTTAGGAAAAACACATTGTTAATATTATAAATATTCCAGTTCTGTTACAAATAAATGTTTACATGTTTAGAGCACTTACTGCTTGATCCTTCCCCTGAATCTGTGTCTGGGATAACGGCTGGGGACGGTTGGTAGGGGATCTCTGTAAGGGTGATGAAGATATCCTGGCTGTCGGGGAAATCAGCGTTGTAAGCGCTGTCGACTGCCTCGTCCTCCTCATCTCCTTCCTCATCTTCCCCGTCCGCTAACATGTCCGAGGAACCGGCCGCGGACAATATCCCATCCTCAGAGTCCACGGTCAGTGGTGGGGTAGTGGTGGCGGCCGCACCTAGGATGGAATGCAGTGCCTCGTAGAAACGGGAGGTGTGGGGCTGGGATCCAGAGCGTCCATTTGCCTCTTTGGTTTTTTGGTAGCCTTGTCTCAGCTCCTTGATTTTCACGCGGCACTGTGTTGCATCCCGGCTGTATCCTCTCTCTGCCATGGCTTTAGAGATCTTCTCGTAGATCTTTGCATTCCGTCTTTTGGAGCGCAGCTCGGAAAGCACGGACTCATCGCCCCACACTGCGATGAGATCCAAGACTTCCCGATCCGTCCATGCTGGGGCCCTCTTTCTATTCTGGGATTGCACGGCCATCTCTGCTGGAGAGCTCTGCATCTTTGCCACTGCTGCTGAGCTCGCCACGGTGTCCAAACAGAAACTGCGATTCAAACTGCCCAGACAGGAAAAGGAATTCAAATTTTCCCGGGGTGTGGCTGGTCAGAGCATCCGAGCTCGGACTGCTGTCCAGAGCGTCAACAGAGTGGTGCACTGTGGGATAGCTCCCGGAGCTATTAGCGTCGATTTCCATCCACACCTAGCCTAATTCGATATGGCCATTTCAAATTTAGCGCTACTCCTCTCGTTGGGGAGGATTACAGAAATCGATTTAAAGAGAGCTCTATGTCGAACTAAATAGCCTCGTGGTGTGGACGGGTGCAGGGTTAATTCGATTTAACGGTGCTAAATTCGACATAAACGCCTAGTGTAGACCAGGCCTAAGAAAACACCTCATATGATCAGCCTCCCACACAATTGCATATGACCAAGACTCGCACCTTTTGTAGAGTGGCAAAATCTAGAGAGGCCTAATCCCGCTGCCCTCACTTTGGCTAAACTCCTGTTGATATCTTTCATGTTCTATTGATGATCAATTAAATTTTTACTTCCATGAGTATTGTCCAAGGAAAGATGGTGAGAAGGGATCCAAAAAGAGAGCATTAGAACACGTGGAAATAATCTGGGCACTCTTTCCACCTCTGCAGAGGAACATATTGTTGCATGCATTTTGGCTTATGTCAAATGCCTAATGCAGACTGGTGCAGGTTCATTAGCAGTATACTGGTAGCCATGCACTCCTCTGGAAATAGCTTGAATTGCTACATACCATAAATGAAGAATGGGAGCCTCTCTTGGGGCTAAGAGTAATTTATATCCCAGATCCTTTTTTCAGAGGGAGAGATGAGGCATTTCAAGGTAACAAGGTTGTCAGGCACCCACTGATTTTTTGGGGGGACTTCTTTTGCTTTCTGTTACAATAATTTTTAAAATAAAATTCCAGCTTTCATGGATCCACAAGGCCTTTTACCTTTACACAGTCTCTGGCAGTATATCTATGTAGTGCTAGGCCCTCCAGTTTGTGCAAGGGAGAGTCCTGCGGCTCCGCTACTCCCAGGAAGACCTGCAACTCCATCCTTATCCCCCAAAATTCAGTTTCCATGGAGGGAACCCAATCCCTGTAAAAGGTATCCCTTCTCCCACAGGAATCTTTCCTGCAGACCTTTGTACGAGGTTTATACTGCCAGAGCTAGCTATCATTCTTAGCTTCTCTGAGGAGGACTCACTCTGATGTTCTGTTTGAAACTCTGCTGCTGGGGCAGGGTGAGTAACCCGTCCATCCTCACCGGCTGGAATCTGAGTCACAGCGCTTCTAAGCTGTGCCTCAGTTTTCCTACTTCTGGATGGACTCTCAGTCCCAGCTCTGTCCAGCTCTGCCCCAGGGAGTGCGCTCTCCCAAGCCAAAAGCAGCAGCTTTCTAGCCCCATGCATGCTGATCTGTGACCCTAGGTAAGGACGAGGTGATGTTCTCTGGCTCCTGGAAAGAATCAAGGCGCTTCGGTCTCTGCCAGGCTAGTCATCCAAATCATTTCCCATCAGCACCTCCATAGGCAACTGGTCATACACCCCAACCTCTTTGTGCCCCTTCTTGGTACCCCATTTCAAGTATATCTTTGGGACAGGCACCTTAATTGGGGATCCAAACACCCCCTCAGGGTTAGATACTCATTGGGTACAAACTTATTGGGGTCAGCTATGTCAGGGAGAACCAGAATTACCTCAGCACTCATGTCTCACAAGTCCTGGACCGTTGTCCATTCACCTCTATGCCCTCAACCCCCTAAGCCTCCTGCCCACACCCACTACTTGACTTGAGGAAACCCTGTGAATTTGGTACACCAGAGCCTAAGGGTTAAACTCAGCAGTCTGAACATTGTATCTCCTAGAGGAGCTAGTTGGGAGGCCCTCTCCCTCTGGATCCTCCATTATGCCGTTAGTACCAAAGACTTGAGGAGCTGACATTCCCTCCAGTTGTTTTTTTCACTAGGTTAACCCTTTCCGGCCACGGCCAGACCCTGGAAACTGTGCCTGAGGACTCTGCCCACTTATGCCCAGGCCTATTACAGACATAATGTCTTGGGTCCTTGGGATCTCTCATTGGTGGTTTGCTTGAGTTGGCCAATACCTTCACTTTGGGTTTACCCAAATCCTATTTCTGAGAAACACCCTTATGGGACCTCAACTTGGGCCTGTCCCATTTTGGGTTTTCTTATCTGAACCAGGCCTACTATCCATACATTCACCTGCCAGTCGGGCTGCACAGTGTAACCCTTGGGTTCTGGAGCATTAGTCATGTTTTAAGATTATGGGGCACACCTCCAAAGTTGTTCTAACCCCACCGATCAGACAAGCATCCAGGATAGTAACTCCTGCACCTTTTCCCCATTTGCAGAGGTGCTCCCCCATCTGGGTTGCAACCTCCATATATGGCACCCCCATATTCTTTTGCATGCCCCAAAACCGTCTGCTGTAAGCCTCCGGCATCTGTTCAAATTTAAGCAATAAGGCTTTTTCAAAAAGCTCACTCCCTGAATCAGTTCCATCCATTTGATTATACACAGCTCTATACTTTGGCCCTCAGAAAGAGAGTGAGACCTTGGAACCTATCCACAGGGAGAACCTGATTTAAATTGCAAGCTTTCTGAAAGGCATTGGGGTAGACATCAATACCCCCCTTTAAACTGGGGCAATAAGTTAGCATCTGTGTTTCCTGTGATCTTGGCATCCCATGGTTTCTCCCAGCTTACCATTCGCATGTGATCTCTTGCTCCTCAGGTTCTCAGTTTCCAAATTGCTTTCACTGCTGTTTCTCATGTTTGGCTCACTCAGTTTTGTCTTTTCCTTCTGACATTCCAGCTCCAATTCCTGTTCCTCTTTTTTCCAGCTGCAATTTTTGCCACTCTAGCTGTTAGGTTGGGGAACTCCGCCTTGATGACACCCTGCGATTGTTTCGGCTTCTGCAGATACTGTGATTGTCCTGATTTAACTCTGTCTTTATCCCCCCAGCCGGATCCTCTGGGAACCTTGTCCGGGTCTGGACTTTAATTCTTTGCCTGGTCGTCCTCATGTAGTAGGTCAAACAGTTGTGCCTTGGTTCACTTTTACAGTTTAACTCTCCCTTTGCACAGCTCCGTTGTCTGCCTCTTAAGGAGTTGATTATGTGTCATTTTCCTTATCTGTCCTTTCCTTCTGTCTACTCAGAACATAAACCACTTTCTCTGTACAGTATGTTTTGACTAAGCTTGTTTTTACTGTTGTGGTCGCTTTTTGCAAAATACGATCATTGCAGACAGCGTCCCACTGCTACCACCAGCTGCCATCGATCCTCTGGGCGTGCTAAGCCTCTGACCTTTACACAGCCTCTCTAGGAGGATACTTCTTTAGTGCTGGCCCTAGACCTCCACTTTTACAAGGAAGACCCTGCAGCTCCACTACTTCAAGACTGGGTCTTTGGATTCAGCACCTCTGTTTCTCACCGTGGTTCCTCCAGCAGTTTCAAATGAGTTAGACTATCAGAGACTTACCTATTCAGTGACACAGGACCCAGGGCAGCCTTTTCAAAAGAAGACAGCTTTTATTAGCCAACTGGAATACAGTATTTTAAGGCCCTTAGGTTAGACTTGAAAAGCAAGGTTTACATGCATGTCCATGCTCGCAACATTACCTGCCTCTCTGACTCAAAGATGTCCAGGATTCCATCTCTCTATCTGCCCATTTGGCCGACACACCAGGGACTTTCAGAGCTAAAAGCGTAAGCTGCTAATGCTCTATAGCTCCTATTTTCTGTGTATTGGCACAGAGGGGGACTTGCAACTCCCAGTCACCAGAGTGTTACATAAGCATGGAGTATTATTTCATTTTCTTGTCCACCTTCTGTTGGAGAACCCTACTCTTCTACTAAGTTACTGAGAATTTTAGGGCCTAGGGAATGTTAACCTAGCATGCTTGCAGCTGTAAATGCCGCCCCCAGCCCTTCCATGCAGCTGTCTCTCCTGTCTGGGGTCTATACAGCCCCACTATGGTGGGCGGGGGGGCTGGGAGCAGTACAGCTGTGTTGGAGGAGCTGCTGGTGTGGGGCGCTGGCTCCTGGGAGCAGCGGCCTCATGTTCTGCTCCTTTCGCCGCTGCGGTTCCTGGGACCCCTGAAACGTGCAGCCCTGATTAGCTTCTTCTGGCACAAATTCTCACAACAGTGACCCATCTCCATGCAATTGTTTGGCCTGGGCATGAAGGCAAGGGCTCCAGGTAAAAGGCCATGGCTCTTTAATGGTGAATAGAGCCTTAAGTAATGAGTGACAAATGGGTGATAGTTGTGATACAAACTGACATTGTACAACCTGAAATGTCTTTAAAACAGACTTGCTTTACCAGTTGGAACCATCCTAGTGGCTTTCAGTCTGAGTGGTTGAAAGTTATTAGGGTACACCACAGGGCTAATTAGCCAATTGCTTTACACCAGAGATGTGTATGTTGAAGATTAATGATTATTAACACTTTCATTCTGCAGTAGGCATGATTTTGTTCTTTGAGTTGATAGGCAGAAAGAGACAGACTATCCAGGAAATGCTTCACTCCTGAAGAAGAATACGGGGGAACATCCAATAAGCAAGCTCAGAAGGAGTTCTAAGGAAACTCTGTGTATAATCCTTTCCGTAGTTTGTTATTGCAAACACTGTATCATTTCATGTCAAAAGGAATTTTGTAAAATCTGCGCTAACTCTTGATGTTCTTGCCGGCCTTGTGGGATTACTATTCAGTGATCAGCTAAATTACAGTATATTAACTGCCTTAATATACAGTTCTGTGCTTCCTGTGGTGGCAGTATAAAAGGTAGCATGTTAAAAATCTCAGTGGTATCCCATGATGTCTTTAATTTCAGAAGAATTTTAGTGTGGAAACTTTGGAAATTTGGCCACATGGATGAGGCTGGAAACCTATTTGGTCTGATTTTTAAGTGGGCATGGACACAGTGTTAAGTACCCAGCAGCCACCCCAAGAAAGCACTGCCTGCTCCTTGTTTATGCATAAAGTAGCTAGTTGGGTGTGTGATTTGCTGTCATTCATTTTGCCTTGTGACTAAAATGCGGAGGACGACCCAGCATATTGCACACACATGATTAATGTAAGACAATACAGTGAAATAAGGCTTAGGGGCCTGAGCCTGGGCCAGATTTTGCTACCCTTTTGCACAGCTGGGAGGGGGATCAGCATCCTCCACGGCCACATGCCTGCCTTCCAAAGCCTCCCAGAGATCTCTCCGTGGGGTTGAGATCTGTGTGGAGGGAGTTTCAGCGAGAACATCAGCTCCTGGATGGTCCCCAGGAAAGGGACTATGTCCTCAGGCTGTATTACTTTGCATGTGGAGTCGTGGCGGGGTGATATCTGAGGGCAGCAATGCCTAGGAGGAGTTTCTGAAGCCATGATGCCAGGGAGCCCAGGGGGCTGCTCATGGTATAGAGCTGTCACAGAAGTACAGGACTTCAGTGCAGCTGGCCCCATGCCTCCTAAAAAGCCTGCTAGATCCTGGAACTTCACCTGGGTTTTTCCTCCCTTACCATTCTTGCAGGTTTTATTGCAGAAAGTGCTATCTGGCTCTCTTAGAGATGCCAAGTACCCTCAGCTGCACCTAGAGTCACTGGGAGCAACTGGGGTGCTCAGCATTTTTGAAAATCAGGTGCCGAAGTATGGACATAGGAGCCTAATTTTAGGCACCTACATTTGAAAATCCTGGCCAAAATTTGTCAAAATGTACGGCTTGAACCTGAGGGGAACTGAGCACCTGTAACTGCTGATATGGCAGGCACCTTAAAAATACCAGAGAGAGAGAGAATCAGCTCATCCTGAAGTCAGCTGAAGTAGCAGATGGGCAGCATCTCACAGTATCAGGCCCTCTGAATTCAAAGTAAACTCTGTTATGTATGTAATGTATTGCAAAATGTATTACATATAGCCCCTGTACAGAAATGAAAATGAACCTGTGCTGGTTTGTATTTTTGACATGTCTAGTTCCTGCTATATGACTTGCACAAATAATCATTGCAAAATGTTTTTCTGGGGAAACTAGATGAGGCAGAGTATCAGAGGGGTAGCTGTGTTAGTCTGTATCCACAAAAACAACAAGTCCGGTGGCACCTTAAAGACTAACAGATTTATTTGGGCATAAGCTTTCGTGGGTAAAATCCCCACTTCTTCAGATGCATGGAGTGAAAATTACAGATACAGGCATAGAGATACTGGCACATGAAGAGAAAAGAGTTACCTTACAAGTGGAGAACCAGTGCTGACAAGGCCAATTCAGTCAGGGTGGATGTGGTCCACTCCCAATAATTGATGAGGAGGTGTCAATACCAAGAGAGGGAAAATTGCTTTTGTAGTGAGCCAGGCACTCCCAGTCCCTATTCAAGCCCAAATTAATGGTGTTAAGTCTGCAAATGAATTGTTGCTCTGAGGTTTCTCTTTTAAGTCTGTTTTTAAAGTTTTTGTTGTTGTTGTTGTTGTTGTAGGATGGCTACTTTTAAATCTGTTATTGAATGTTCAGGGAGATTGAGGTGTTCTTCTACTGGCTTTTGTATGTTACCATTCGTGATGTCTGATTTGTGTCTATTTATTCTTTTGCGTAGAGACTGTCCGGTTTGGCCAATGTACATGGCAGAGAGGCATTGCTGGCACATTAGTAGATGTGCAGGTGAATGAGCCCCTCATGGTGTGGCTGATGTGGTTAGGTCCTGGTCACCACTCTGTGTTTTAGATGAGGCAGCATTGTCATAGGAAGGAGGTAAACAGCTTTAATTATTATTAAAAATTTACCCTTCTACTTTGCTGTTCCATCTGCAGTGTCAGCCAGTTAGATCTTTTAAAAGCATTGCATTCTGGGAGCATCAAGAGGCATAGGAGAAAGTGCTTTTGAGTAAATTTACAGCAATTGGAGGGAGCTCAGTGTTGAAAGGAAAACTTAACCTTGATATGTACTGCATTATGTAAATTGCTTGCTTAAAAAATTAAGAGGAGGGGAAAAGTTAGTTTTCACTGTTAGACAGAATTAGCTTGACATTGAACCATTTTGCGTCTGTCTGCATCTGACTATTATTTATAGATGGACAAGTGAATGATGTATAGTTTAGTAGTGTGGAAGAAGAGCTACTACTGTAATCCAATTTAAGATCTGAGAATTTTTAGCAAATATTGTGCACTATGCTACCTGTATTTTGTAAATAATTAAAATATTACACTCCTGAACTAGGGCCTTGATCTTGCAATGAGTTCTACAGGGGCAGACCCTCTGCACCCACACAGATCTCATTGACATCACTTGATCACTAACTGCCATCTTGCCATTTTTGTTAACTGGTTTTTTTTGCCACATCTTCACAAATCTTGCACATACCATTTGTTGAGCCTAAATGCGTAACATTTCACCCACAACATGCAATGCTATTAAACTGATGTAAAGGCAAACAGTATACAGTACTTCATATCATTATTTTAAAAAGCTCAGTTTATTAATTCTTAATGCATAAACCAACCACAGAGCACAGGGACCTGTGGGAGTATCAGGAAACTACTGAAGTACCTAATTAACCACAGCAGCATTCTCTACAACAATTTTCAATTAACTTTTAAAGCAATAATTCAATGGTACCATTCCATAACAACATATTATAAATGATCTTTTAAAGAATGCATGGTACTGTCTGCCATATAATGAAGTTCTGAGGTAGGAAACAAAGACCTCAGACGTTCAGTGACTGCATAGATTGAGTGACAAGTAGACTCATGGCTTTTGCACCAAATTACAAACCTCTACTACCATTGGCTCTCTACTACAAACCTCTACTACCATTGGAAAATCTCCACTAGCTCTTTGTAGCAGTAGGGCTGACATCCTTTGTATAGGTTTCAGAGTAGCAGCCGTGTTAGTCTGTATCCGCAAAGAGAACAGGAGTACTTGTGGCACCTTAGAGACTAACAAATTTATTAGAGCATAAGCTTTCGTGGGCTACAGCCCACTTCTTCGGATGCATATAGAGTGAAACATATATTGAGGAGATATATATACACACACATACAGAGAGCATGAACAGGTGGGAGTTGTCTTACCAACTCTGAGAGGCCAATTAAGTAAGAGAAAAAAACTTTTGAAGTGATAATCAAGATAGCTCAGTACAGACAGTTTGATAAGAAGTGTGAGAATACTATAAGTATTGGTAAGACAACTCCCACCTGTTCATGCTCTCTGTATGTGTGTGTATATATATCTCCTCAATATATGTTTCACTCTATATGCATCCGAAGAAGTGGGCTGTAGCCCACGAAAGCTTATGCTCTAATAAATTTGTTAGTCTCTAAGGTGCCACAAGTACTCCTATCCTTTGTATAAGCACTTGAGCAGATCTGTTTACTTCCAGTAGAGGGAATCAGTGTATATATGTACAGGCCCCACTACGTTATTTGTTAATGTGTACTTAAAGGCAACACTTTTTCTAGCCACATGATGGTGTCATTGTGGCTCAAACATCAACAAACCATAAGAAACTAATAATGTTCTAAATAGAAAACAGCAGTTCATTAGGGTTGATTAATAGCTTGCTGGCAAAATTCTAAGCTAGTGTATATCTGTGCTTAGCAATGTCTGTTGTGTGCTTTCTAATATGCCCCTCTGTACTCTAAATTTACTTTGACAGCTGATATAGATATGTGTTGTATGATAGTCCAATATAGGATTTGTTGAAGCAGACTTTGAGAGAGGCAGTGCAAATGGAGCCAGGCATATATAAAAACTGTAATCATTTGGCTACCCTGCTTCTTTTAATTCCATTCTCTTAAAGCATAGCGAAGAAGCAGGGAAATTGGGCACTTACAGTTGGTATAATGAAGAGCGCTCACTCACAGTGAGATTGGCTCACACGCAGTGGTTAATATTTTAAAATAGGTAAAAAATCTTAGAAAATCATAGTGTTCAATAGTAGTTAGATATGCTGGATATGATAAGTAGCTTGATTAGTAAATATTACAATGATGCTTTGTTTTGCAGTGGCAGAGTAAGTGGTTTCATATACAGACTGTGTAGAGCTTTATTCACTTGGCCATAATGAACTACTGGATGAGATGTTTTTGCATCGTTTACCACAGATTCAGGCAACAAAGTTGACCTTATTAAGCAGTCTGTTAACTTTTGTTGCTATATGGTTTAATCTAGCCTTGTTGTGTAAAATTGTCATGGGAATCAACAGTGCTGCCTGTGTGTGTGTGTGTGTGTGTGTGTGTGTGTGTGTTTTACAACTGAAATTTCAGAATTGGTGTTTTAATCATATTCACTACAAGTAACACTGAAACTAGATACCAGTCAGGATTGCACATTGGGAATTTACTCTCAAATACTGTACATGGCTAAAGGGAGGTGTGGCTAGATTATTTCATAAAAACAACTTCAAGAATTTAGATTTGACACAACAGCTGCAATTTCACACAACAGCTGCAATTTCTTTTGCTCATTTTCTAATGCAGATATCACAATACCTAGAGTAAACAAACCAGACATGTTGGCACTGGCTGCTGTTCACAGTGCATTTTGTATTGTATTTCACATCTATGGTAACATAATGTGAACATCAACCCATTTTGTGTATTTTTATTTGTTATCTTAGTTATCTTATTTGTTATCTCAGTTAATAGCTGTTGATGGACTTATTTTCCAGGAACTTATTTAATTCCTTTTTGAACCTGTTACAGTTTTGGCCTTCACAACATCCCCTGGCAATGAGTTCCACAGGTTGACTGTGCATTGTATAAAGAAGTACTTCCTTTTGTTTTAAAACTGCTGCCTATTAATTTCATTGGGTGACCCCTGGTGTGTGTGAAGAAAATAACACAAAGAAAAATTGTTCCTCCAGTTCTTAGCCCCGTGACGCAAATCTGACGAATCTATTAGAGAGGACATCCAAAAGTAGCCCCTTCTGGGAAAGCTCCTGAGTCTGTAGCTTTTTGCAGGCATGTTAGTATTCTGGCTTTGCATTTTCCAAAACCTGCTTGCTCTGCCTCCTTTCAGTTACCTTCTTTCCTTTCACACTAAATGGGGAGGATGGGGAGAAGTCATTAAAAGACTGACATTTAGTGTTTTCCCTCCTCATGTGAATAATAACACTGACTTAGGTGGAACTACTTGGATTTGGCCAGCCGTGGGTTGTTTTCTGTCATAATAAAACTGGCTGCAAAAGCACAATTATTTTTCGGAATGTAGTATCTTGTTTTCAGTTAGTAAATAAACAATCAGTCCATTTCACAGAGAGCAGAATGTGGTGCATGCATAAATACACCCAGACATTTTAGTCTGCTCCCAGATCACAAGTACTAGCATCATGATCTAAGAGCTATTAATGTGGGAACATTTTGTAGGCACTGGAATAAAACATCCAATTTTGTTTCCAGCATTCTTAGATGCTGTACAGCTAGTTAGATAAATGAGTATTCAGGCCCTACAGTAGATAGGAATTTTAGAAGAAAAGTGGGTGTGTTTTGATGTGTTCATGTGGAAACCAATACCCAAATGTTTTTCTAGCTCACAGCTGGTTCATAGCACTGTTGGTATTTTGAGTTCTGAGAGCAAGGCAAAAAATTTGTGTATTTGTGTGGAGTTTTGAGTAACCATAGTAAACTGTTAGGAGCCATTGCTCTTGTGTGCTTACCTGGAAATAATCCAAACTTTTGTCAAACTTAAAAAAAAATAAAAAAGAGGAAGAATCCTTATATCCATATTTTGACTTTCATGAATGTACATTGCTCTAAATCCAACTCATGCAAGTGTGTAACCATCCACAAGATTCTCCTTATGAATGGATATCTGGATTTGCAGATATAAAATCTGTAGAAACAGCTTAACTTAACTGTGTGAATAATAATAATTCTAGCTTATTTTTGTAGTTTATTTCAAGCCAAAGAATTCCAGAGTACTGTACAATCTATGGAGCTGATTCTCCTTTTGCTCACACTGGGGTAAGAGCCTGATACAAAGCCTGCTGAAATCAATGGAAAGGGCATAAGTCAGGAGTAATTCCAGTTAAGTCATTGGAATTTCAAAAATGTAAAAGAATTGTGACTCCACAGTCCGGATCCCTCTATTAATACACAAAAGCTTCATTGTGAAGCATTAAGGGTTGCTGCACATATAGTGTACCTAACACACCCCAAAGGCAAAGAAACTAAAATTAAAACACCCAAGAGTACATACTTTCTCCTCCTCCACCCACCTATACCCATCTTAACATTGCCACAGCTACCGTACTGTACACCACTGCCCATGCACCACAACCTTAACTTTGCCCCCCTTTTGCACATCTCCACATACCCTTTAGGAGACAGTTTTTTGTTTTCCCCCCAACACTAGTATTTGTGGGTGTCCAGTGAAGCAGTTGGTTATGTTAGGAGAGGGTTGCTTAGTTAAAGGGTTATGTGGAGAAAGGCTGGCAACCCTACAGGGCAGATTTATGTCATGTGCATAGCAGTCCTCCACCCGTTTCCTGGGAAAGAAGGCAGGAGGATTGCTGGTTCTTTCCCAGGCTTCCTCTCCACAGGGAAGCACTTCTCATATCAGCAAGCCACTGGTCCTGCTCTACAGACCTTGTCACTGATCTCCAGTGCCCTGTCTAGACTCCTGTCCACATTCTCCTTCTAGGTTCCTTACAGAGGCCACGGTCTGGGTGCCACGGCACTACATCATGTAACAGCAGAGAGCTAAAAAGAGACAAGTTTTTAAAGTGCGCTTATACAATGCTAGAAGTCTAAATAATAAGATGGGTGAACTAGAGTGCCTTGTATTAAATGAGGATATTGATATAATAGGCATCATAGAAACTTGGTGGATTGAGGATAATCAATGGGACATAGTAATACCAGGGTACAAAATATATTGGAAGGACAGAACAGGTCGTGCTGGCGGGGGAGTGGCACTATATGGGAGAGAAAGCATAGGATCAAATGAAGTAAAAATCTTAAATTAACCAAACTGTACCATAGAATATCTATGGATAGTAATTCCATGCTCGAATAATAAGAATATAGCGGTAGGGATATATTATCGATCACCTGACTGTGAAATGCTCAGGGAGATTACAGAGGCTATTAAAATAAAAAAATAATAATGGGGGATTTCAACTATCCCCATATTGATTGGGTACATGTCACCTCAGGACAGGATGCAGAGATAAAGTTTCTTGACACCTTAAATGACTGCTCCTTGGAGCAGCTAGTCCTGGAACCCACAAGAGGAGAGGCAATTCTTGATTTAGTCCTAAGTGGAGCACAGGATCAGGTCCAAGAGGTGAATATAGCTGGACCGCTTGGTAATAGTGACCATAATATAATTAAATTTAACACCCTCGTGGTGGGGAAAACACCACAGCAGCCCAACACTGTAGCATTTAATTTTAGAAAGGGGAATGACACAAAAATGAGGAGGTTAGTTAAACAGAAATTAAAAGGTACAGCACCAAAAGTAAAATCCCTACAAGCTGCATGGAAACTTTTTAAAGACACCATAATAGAGGCTCAACTTAAATGTATACCGCAAATTTAAAAAACAGAGAACCAAAAAAGTGCCACTGTTGCTAAACAACAAAGTAAGAGAAGCAGTGAGAGGCAAAAAGGCATCCTTTAAAAAGTGGAAATTAAATCTGATTGAGGAAAATAGACAGGAGCATAAACTCTGGCAAATGAAGTGTAAAAATATAATTAGGAAGACCAAAAAAGAATTTGAAGAACAGCTAGCCAAAGACTCAAAGTAATAGCAATTTTTTTTTTAAGTACATCAGAAGCAGGAAGCCTACTAAACAACCAGTGGGGTCACTGGACGATCGAGATGCTAAAGGAGCACTCAAGGACAATAAGGCCATTACAGAGAAACTAAATGAATTCTGTCGGTCTTCATGGTTGAGGAGGTGAGCGAGATTCCCAAACCTGAGCCATTCTTTTTAGGTGACAAATCTGAGGAACTGTCCCAGATCGAGGTGTCATTAGAGGAGGTTTTGGAACAAACTGATAAACTAAACAGTAATAAGTCACCAGGACCACGTGATATTCACCCAAGAGTTCTGAAGGAACTCAAATGTGAAATTGTAGGACTACTAACTGTAGTCTGTAACCTATCATTTAAATCAGCTTCTGTACCAAATGACAGGAGGATAGCTAATGTGACGCCAATTTTTAAAAAGGGCTCCAGAGGTGACCCCAGCAATTACAGGCTTCAGTACCGGGCAAACCGGTTGAAACTATAGTAAAGAACAAAATTGTCAGACATGTAGATGAACATAATTTGTTGGGGAAGAGTCAACATGGTTTTTGTAAAGGGAAATCATGCCTCACCAATCTACTAGAATGCTTTGAGGGGATCAACAAGCATGTGAACAAGGGGGATCCAGTGGATATTTAGATTTTCAGAAAGCCTTTGACAAGGGCCCTCACCAAAGGCTCTTAAGCAAACTAAGCAGTCATGGGATAAGAGGGAAGGTCCTCTCATGGATTGGTAACTGGTTAAAAGATAGGAAACAAAGGGTAGGAATAAATGATCAATTTTCAGAATGGAGAGAGGTCAATAGTGGTGTCCCCCAGGGGTCTGTTCTGGGCCCAGTCCTATTCAGCATATTCATAAATGATCTGGAAAAAGGGGTAAACAATGAGGTGGCAAAATTTGCAGATGATACAAAACTACTCAAGATAGTTAAGTCCAAGGCAGACTGCAAAGAACTACAAAAGGATCTCTCAAAACTGGGTGACTGGGCAACAAAATGGCAGATGAAATTTAATGTTGATAAATGCAAAGTAATGCACATGGGAAAACATAATCCCATATAAAATGATGGGGTCTAAATTATCTGTTACCACTTAAGAAAGAGATCTTGAAGTCATTGTGGATAGTTCTCTAAAAACATCCACTCAATGTGCAGCGGTAGTCAAAAAGCGAACAGAATGTTGGAAATCATTAAGAAAGGGATAGGTAATAAGACAGAAAATATCATATTGCCTCTATATAAATCCATGGCATGCCCACATCTTGAATACTGCATGCAGATGTCGTCGCCCCATCTCAAAAAAGATATATTGGACTTGGAAAAGGTTCCAAAAAAGGCAACAAAAATGATTAGGGGTATGGAATGGCTGCCATATGAGGAGAGATTAATAAGAATGGGACTTTTCAGCTTGGAAAAAAGAGGACTAAGGGGGAATATGATAGAGGTCTATAAAATCATGACTGGTATGGAGAAAGTAAATAAGGAAGTGTTATTTACTCCTTCTTATAACACACAAACTAAGGGTCACCAAATGAAATTAATAGGCAGCAGGTTTAAAACAAACAAAAGGAAGTATTTTTTCACACAATGCACAGTCAACCTGTGGAACTCCTTGCCAGAGGATGTTGTGAAGGTCAAGACTATAACAGGGTTCAAAAAAGAACTAGATAAATTCATGGAAGATAGGTCCATTAATGGCTATTAGCCAGGATGGGCAGGGATGGTGTTCCTAGCCTCTGTTTGCCAGAGGTTGGGAATGGGTGACTGGGGATGGATCACTTGATGATTACCTGTTCTGTTCATTCCCTTTGGGGCACTGGCATTGGCCACTGTCAGAAGACAGGATACTGGGCTTAGATGGACCTTGGTATGACCCAGTATGGCCGTTCTTATGTTCTTACTGGGTTTCCTGTCCAGGGTGTGCAGGACCAGGCTTGCCCTTTAAAGTACTGTAAGTGCTGTAGCAAGTCAAAACCAGGAGAAAATAAAATTAATATTAAGGAAGGCAAATCTTTCCTATGGGCTCAATGCCACCTTTCCATTGACAGTTTTATTTCTGAAGTTGCCAAGGCCTTAGCCACTACAGAAACAAAAATAGATTTTTTAAAAAAATATTTAAGTATTGACACTTACCTGCTTTTCATGAGGTCTGTGGGATTCCTTTAAGAGTCTTTCCTTTTGGCTCCAAAGAGCTGCATTTGTGGAGCCAGCCAGAGGAGAGGTTTTCAGGTCTACACACTGCTCAAATACATTGTCACTGTTGAATCTGCTAGCCCACAAGGAGGCGGGGGGAGGGAAGGACGCAGCCCACTGACAGCTGTAGGAGTTATGCATGCAAGGTGAAGACAATAAATGAAACTATGAATTCAAATGTATCCATACCCTCAGGACCATTATCAAATCAGCGTATCTGAATCTCATCTGGTTTTCTGGGACATCAATTCAGTTAATCAGGGCTTCATTTTAATATTCTCCATTAAAGTAGAGTAGTATCCATAGATCATTATCTTCAGGTTTTCAACTATTTTCCCATTCAGCCTCATAGTTATAAATAAAACTTGTTAACTTTTTGTAGCAATTACCACTTGACACATGTCCAGCTGCTCACTAATGTTTGCATACTTCTATTAACCCTGTTGTCATGTCAGAAGTGAAATGTGCACCTTTGGGTACTTTGAGACTAAAAGCAGACAGATGTTCTATGGTGGGGGCTGTGAATCACAAATCTCCATAGGACCCCAAATTAATCCTTGGTATTGCAGGGTATCTCCAACTCCCAGAAGTTAATAGTACTGTCTATTCCTCTGTGTTTGGGGAGTACCTTACGCTTTCTGGGCACTACCATCATATCAATAAATAATTAATATTAATAGAAAAGATATTGCAATTTAAGGTATGGTATTTTCAAGCTGTCTTCCAGAGTTAAAAACACAGAGTAATTTTTCAGCTCTAACACCACCCCTAAAAAAAGAAACAACCTCCCAAACAACCCCCCCAACATTAATTGCCATATATAAAAACCCTCCACACTTGCAAGTAGTTAACA
The DNA here is from genome assembly GCF_002925995.2 of Terrapene triunguis. Taxonomy (NCBI): domain Eukaryota; kingdom Metazoa; phylum Chordata; order Testudines; family Emydidae; genus Terrapene; species Terrapene triunguis. The sequence goes on from NW_020664561.1 coordinate 45,948,610, forward strand.
GCAAAATTTTCTTTCTACATAGATACAATTTTTACTATATCAAAGCAAGACAACTAGTTAGTGAGTGGAATTAATTACTCCAGGAGATCTGAAAGCTTCTACTCTCCAGTTGCCTGGAATTGATGAAAATAAAAATCTTTTGAAATCCACAATAAATTGACATTGGCACTCATCATAGAAATTTTTTCCACCAAATGTATGGGCCGTGCTTAACTGAGTGTCTCATTTTGACTTAAACTAACAAGCCCCATAGCAACAAAAAAGACATCATGGAATTACAGCTGTTACAGAATTTAAAAAAAAAATCTGGAAGCGTGTGTGTATGTGTGTGTTAGAATATGTGTATCTATATAATATAGATTCGCATAGAGTATACATGTGTATGTAATAGCAAGAGAAGGGCGCGCGCGCGCACGCACACACATACAGAGATTTGCCCAAGAACAGCAGAATTTGCACCTTTAGTGACCTCCCTTACTCTTTCTTTGCTGGGCATGTCGATACTTATATCTTCCCAAAGACTTCTTATTTTGCCATGTGTTGCCAGTTTTTGTCGCTGATTCTTTTTCTAGTTTGATAGCGGCTCCATAGTACTAGTTGTAAGTCTGTTGCTCTTATGTAGTAAGCCTGACTTTGATCCCCACTCTCATTTTCTCAGATGAACTCTCATTTGATGTTTTTCCCCTATAAATATAGTACAACTTAATAAGAGCTTTAAGAGAGCTTCCCTTTACTCTGTGACATTTATAGCCCCAGACTGGTCTGGAGTAGGTAGGTGGAGCAGTGGGTGATATCATTTTTCTATTAGCAGAAAGCCCTGCCTCCTTTGTAAGTTTCCATTCCTACTGGAGGAGCCTATGCCACTCCAAACAGCTTTATTTTTAAACCTGGTTGAATAGTACTTTTGTGGATTAAGCCTACTGGGGAAACTGCTTCCAGCACAGAAGTCTGCAGTTAATACCCTTCTTAGACATAGTTTGCTAAACTGATCAGGAAGCAGTAATATGGCTAGGGAAGAAGAAAACTACTACGGGAAACATGGTAATTTACCTACCTCCTTGTGTTCTCAAAAAATGAAATACTTCATCAGGGCTCTAGCCAATGCCCTTTGAAGTCAACTGCAGTCTTTCCATTGACTTCAGTGGGTTTTGGATCAGGCCCTAAGTGTCTTTAGCTAACTTCCTCCATTATTTGCAAAATCATGTAATCTTTTCCAGTATGGAGCTTGCAGCTACAATTAATGGCAGATAGAAGGTAGAATTTGTATAAATATAACTGATTTTCATTTTAGACAAATGATTTAACTTAAAAAATCACTGCAGTGTAATAAAGTATGAGAGAAGTAATTTTGTTTATTATTTAGACTTTTTTTAGAGTTGGAATTGGGAAGTTAAATCTCATTTGACGTATTTATTGTAATGGAACAATAATTCAACCTAAAATTCCTATTATAAAATAGTCTATGAAATAGATCTGTCTAGTCTGTGAAGAGTGATTATCATCTCCATTTTTAATTCTAGCAAGAAAATGACTGTAATTATTCCACACCAGTGGCTACTTCCCCTATGCCTCCCAAACTCTTAAAGGTTTTAATCAGCTTTCAGAATTAAATGTTTTGTTTTTGTTTTCAAAATGTTGCTGATATGACACTTAGCAACTGAGCTGTATTTTTTTTTTTTTTTTTTTTGGGGTTACCTAGAACAACAACAACAAACCCCTTCCTGCGTCTACTCTCTCTATTCCTTCTTTAGAGACAACTTCAGTAATTGGGGAGAGGTTTTGATGTGTAACTTGGAGAAGGAGAGTGAGAACAAGCAGTGTGCGCCCATGGTTAGTTGTTATGTGAAACTATAATCACAGATATATGTGTGTTTCAGTGAAGAAATTCCTATAATGCTGACGCGTACTTTTGCCAAGGAATTTGATTGTGTTTGGCTTTTAATGTATTTAGTGTTTCTTATGTAAACAGTTATATTCCATAATGGGTTTGTGGCAAAGTTTTAGAAAAAGAAAAACAAGCCAGGCTGAGCGCTGATGTACTGCTCTGTGCCCCAATAAGCATGGTGACTTTGGTGGTGAGCTGTAGTCCTTGGAGGAAATTTGCAGTAGTGCGGTGGCTTTATTTTTGTTAATCCTGTCACTGTCGGATAACATTCCCCAGTTTGTTTGATTGCTGGAGAAGAAAAATCTCCATTTGAGTTAGAAATCATTTTCTGGAGCACTTTGTCTATTTTTATCCTCTTGCCTATAAATTAGAAGGTATTGACTTTCATTGTAGAAGTATTGTGGAGTTCGCTTACACTCAGATGTGATCCACAAATGTATATATCTTCCAAGGTGCATTTTCTTTGCACCAAATCAGAATCTATGCAGGTATTCTGTAGCTAATCCAACTGAAGTCTATTACCATATGGGTGTACTGTTAATAGAGATGATCTTGTTTGTAGAAAGTAGCCCACTTGCTGGTACACATTGTATTGTATCTTGCCCCACTGGCTATGCTATCAAACCCTTCCACTGAATACAGACATCCTGAGAGCACAGGAAATTGCCCCTATTAACAAGCTTCATCAGTACAATGTAGGCCAAATGGAGGAATGTCTATAAGCAAAGTAAATCCCTACTGGAAATTCATTATGCCTTTGAAAACCTGGCCTGCTCCTATTTTCAGGGGCTGAGAAATCTTGCCTGCCTGATAGGTGGGGATGGGTGGGAGAACAGACCTGTTAAATATATTTATTAAGGGCTAGATCTTGGCTGATGTGTCAGTACAGAGGAGGAAGGGAGAGAAAGGCCTCATTTCCCATGCAAACACCCAACATCTGGGTTCCAGCTGCTGGGAGAGGCAGAGACAGAGCAAGGGTTGATCACCTGGTACCCTACCCCAACAGGTGGGTGGGGATTGGGCAGCTCCTAGTGGGCAGGGGGAGTAATCTGTACCTAGTAAAGCAGGGGGTACAGATTTTCCCCTTTCTAAGTCCCATTTCCTTTTGCTGGGATGCTCTTGGGTAGTGGGTGGTGGACACTGCCCTTTACACAGGGCAATAAACTCAGTCTAGTAACCTGTAGGTAGTAAGCCACAGTGTGCTGGTATGTAGTAAAGTTACAGGTTCTAAATCATACCAGAAAGAAGTTATTTTTTTAAAGGTTTAACCTATGGAAGGCCTTACGCCGCAAACTGAGGCAATACAGAGTGCAGGCCTCTCCACAGCACAAGTTATCAGGTTTCTTCTCAATTTGCCCTTACCTTCTGTTCTGGGCTCACTCTTGGTTTAAGTGGCTTGTGTGTGACAACATAACCTGTGTCCTGTACTCGCTAGCAGTATTACTACATACACAGCGACTCCGGAGCTATAAGCTGCCAAAGTTCTTTTGTGGTAAAAATTATATTTTAGGGGCTTACTGAGGTGGAAGAGAACAAACAGAGTCATGGGGTCTGCTGTGTTTATTGTACTGGGCCTGTGAATATTTTGATAAGGTTTTTCTGATATGAGGCTTGAGACCAAAGTCTGAATTTAGTTAATGAGTAAAGGCAGCTTTTAAAATATATTTCTTTGAGCTCCTCTCTAACCATGGCCCTTTGTATTTAGCTTTTATTTTGTTAACATTTCCTAAGAACTTGACAGTGTTTATTACAAAAAATAAAATTAACTTCACAGTTTCCAGGGTAAATATTGGGGGACAGAAGGACAGAAAAAAGCAACAAATAGAGAAAAATAAGAGTATTGAAAGTCAAAGCAGGTTAATTCTGGGCTTTATTTCATGAACTGTGCATTAACAGTACATATACGTATGCATATGCATCTGTATCTTTCACTACATTGCTTTAAATTAAACAGACAGCCTTGCATTTATACTTGGACTAATGTATTATTAACATAAAGACATCTACCTAAAGTAATGGATTGGATTTTCTTAGTATAATTAGTGCTTTTCAGGTACTTGACTGGTTCAAAATTGTGTGGAAATTGGTAAAATCTGAATAATACTATTTGTAAAACCTGAGGACTTTTTGGTAAAAATGAAAACGAAGGGTCTTATTTTTAGTCTAACTGCACCAAAATGGGCACAACAGGTTTGTCTTGTCACATAGTCTCTCCTCCTTCACCTGGAGAATTCCCTCACAAAACTTCCCTATTTGTTGCTCCTCTTCACTAGCTAGGGACATCTCCTTGGGAACAGTGTGCTGCATATTGTCCCTGCAACATAGTTAAGCCTACTTAAGTCCTAGCTGCCACCTCTTGGGGAGATGGCTTAATCACAGTGATGGGAGAACCTCTCCTGTCAACATAGGTAATGTCTATACTGAAGCACTGACATTAAACCGATGGTTTCTAATTCAGCTTTGGTTGTACAGCACTGCCGGATGCTCAGAGAATAATTTTCTGTACAGCAGAATTGTAGTAGCAGCTTGCAGTGCAGTGCTCCCCATAGTCAACAGAAATATACGAGACACTCACATTGACACAGTGCTGTATCTGTAACTTGGCATGTCAGTGGGTTTGTTATAACACGTGACTGGGCTCACAGTGTTGAGCACATGTTCTGATGAATAATGAATATTGCCTATATGCAGCAGATATTTTTTCAAACTTGAACATTTTGACTAATTAAAAGCTAAACGAGCAGATGGTGTCAGTCCATGCTAGGCCAGATTTCCCCTCCACAAGATTTGTAGAGAATGGTGGGAACCAGCTAATATTTTTGACATCCAACTAGGGTTACCATATTTTGAGCCTCCAAAAGGAGGACACTCCACGGGGCCCTGGCCCCGCCCCCAGCCCCGGCCACGCCCCCACCCCAACTCCGCCCCTTCCCCAAAGTCCCCGCCCCAACTCCGCCCCCTCCCCTGGTTCCCGCGAACATTTGATTCGCGGGAAGCCTGAAGCAGGTAAAGGGGGCGTGGGTGGAGGAGGCGCGGCCCAGTCTGGCCCCCCCCGGCGTCTCCAGCCTGGGTCGGCTCGGGCCCTGGGGTGCCGGCCCCGGGCCTGGCCCCCGGCCAAGCACCTCCGGCCCGCCCAGCACTGCCGGTCCCCGGCCCGGCCCCCGGGCCCCCGGCCCGCCCAGCACTGCCGGTCCCCGGCCCGGCCCCCGGCTC
>NW_020664561.1:45958707-45959670 GCF_002925995.2 Terrapene triunguis
GGCACGGAGTAGTTACGTTACTTGCCTGACGTGGCACAGCAACTTAGGCCTGGTCTACACTAGGCTTTTATGTCGACTTTAGCGCCGTTATATCGAATTAACCCTGCACCCGTCCACACCAGGAAGCCATTTAGTTCGACATAAACCTCTCTTTAAATCGATTTCTGTAATCCTCCCCAACGAGAGGAGTAGCGCTAAATTCGACATGGCCATATCGAATTAGGCTAGGTGTGGATGGAAATCGACGGTAATAGCTCCGGGAGCTATCCCACAGTGCACCACTCTGTTGACGCTCTGGACAGCAGTCCGAGCTCGGATGCTCTGACCAGCCACACCCCCGGGAAAATTTGAATTCATTTTCATTTTCCTGTCTGGGCAGTTTGAATCTCAGTTCCTCTTTGGACATCGAGGGGAGCTCAGCAGCAGTGGCAACTATGCAGAGCTCTCCAGCAGAGATGGCCGTGCAATCCAATAGAAAGAGGGCCCCAGCATGGACTGATCGGGAAGTCTTGGATCTCATCGCAGTGTGGGGCGATGAGTCCGTGCTTTCAGAGCTGCGCTCCAAAAGAAGGAATGCTAAGATCTACGAGAAGATCTCCAAAGCCATGGCAGAGAGAGGCTACAGCCGGGATGCAACGCAGTGCCGCGTGAAAATCAAGGAGCTGAGACAAGGCTACCAAAAAACCAAAGAGGCTAACGGACGCTCCGGATCCCAGCCCCACACATCCCGTTTCTACGAGGCACTGCATTCCATCCTGGGAGCGGCCGCCACCACTACCCCACCCCTGACCGTGGACTCCGAGGATGGGATCATGTCGGACATGACAGCGGACGGGGAAGAGGAGGAAGGAGATGAGGAGGACGAGGCAGTCGACAGCGCTGGCACCGCTGATTTCCCCGACAGCCAGGAGCTCTTCATCACCCTTACCGAGATCCCGTACCAACCGTCCCCATCCCTTACCC
>NW_020664561.1:45959680-46051530 GCF_002925995.2 Terrapene triunguis
CGACATAGCATGGCGGCATACGGCCCCGGTTTCTGCATGCTTTCCCGCAGCATGCGTTCCTTCTGGGTGTCCGGGATCCTCAGGAGGGTGATGTCGCTCATGACGCCCTGCTTTGAATTAGGGAGGGGAATGTTAGTATTGGGACTGCTTTACAGCCACGCGGTGGAGGGAGAGGGGCAGCATACAGGGATCTTTCCCTGGGACAGCCGCGAGGGGGTGGGACAGGGGCAGAGTTGATGCTGTCCTGATTGCTGGCAGCAGAGACTGGCATTGCTTTCAATGTGAAAGGAGGCCAGTGCTACAGCTGGAGTTTTAAGCAGCCACAAGTCTGCGGCTTACCATTATTGCCCGCTCCAGAAGTTCAGGTCTCCAGCCACAGTTCTCTGAACACTCCAAGACCTCCGCAAGTCCACAGGCACTGAAGGCGACGGCCGAAAATTCGACCTTGTCCTGAGTGCGCATGTGAGAGGTGCAGTGCATGGTCTTGTTCACAGAGAAAGACTAGGTTCTTTGTGTACAATTTCATTTATCTGTCTCAGGAATTCACTCCCTTTTTACAATTCACACAGACACATCTGCGACTGTCTCCCAACCCAGCCTGTCAGCACACTCCCAGAGGCTAGCGCAGATTAGGCGGAGGAAGAAGAAGACGCGTGAAGACATGTTCACAGAACTAATGGGCTGCTCCCGAGCCCAGGCAGCCCAGCAGACACAGTGGAGGGAGAACTTGTCACAAATGCACCGAGCAGTCATGGAACGGGAGGAGAGGTGGCGTGAGGAGGACCAACAGGCTACTGAAAAGCTGCTTGGACTAATGAGGGAGCAAACGGACACGCTCCGGCGCCTTGTGGATGTTCTGCAAGACCGGAGGCAGGAGGACAGAGCCCCGCTGCAGTCTATCTGTAACCGCCCTCACCCGCCACCAAGTCCCACACCCCCCTCACCCAAAGTCCAAAGAAGGAGGGGCGGCAAGGGCCGTTAAAACTTTCAGTCAACCCCTGCAGACTGCTCTAGCACTAGAAGGCTGACATTCCCCAAAATTTCATAAGCCCTTTCCTACCCACCTCACACAAGCCCCCGTCCAAGTTTCACACCCCACGTTTCATGTCTGGTTCGCAATAAAATGTTTGTTTCTCTCCATTACTGTTTCAGTCAGGTTCTTTTGAGGGAGAGTCTGTCTGGAGGGGGGGAAGGGGCTTGGTAATTGGACAGGACAGTGACCTTTAGCAGGGTACAGAGGCGGTGTCAGGTCCAGCATCAGGACACATACACAGTGCAGTCACTGGTTACCCTGGTCAGTCTGGGAGGTGTTTTTCATGTTCGGGGGCGGGGGGGTTGCTCTGTGACTTTTTGGCGGGGGAGGGCAGTTACAGATCTTATGCAGCGGTCCTTATCCTGGCTCACAGATCCACGCAGCAGGGGATATGTAACCCTACCCCCCCTGCCAGAAAGTCACATAGCCGACACATACACGCAGTCCCCCCCAGGAGTGCTGGCAGGCTCCATTGAAATAACCAGTCCACCAGTGCGGAGCCTGTCATTCCGGGAGTTTAGAAGCATCATTTGCATCAGAACACTAAACCCGCCCCCCGCCACAGTCTGCGTCCCCGGTTTAAAACATTCCCGTGAAAACAGCAATACAGACAACGGTGTTCATTAACAAAATAGAAATGATTTTATTTTTTGGGAAGGGGAAGGGGGTGAAGGGGGTATGTAACTGGAGAGGATAGTCCAAATGAACTGGGTAAAGAAACAGGGGCAGGTTCAGCTTTTCTGTCCACAAACTGAAAAGTCACTGGTTGCCCTGCTCACTCAGGAACCTAGCTTTCAAAGCCTCCCGGATGCACAGGGCGTCCCGCTGGGATCTTCTAATGGCCCGGCTGTCTGGCTGGACGTAATCAGCAGCCAGGCTATTTGCCTCTAGCTCCCACCCCGCCATAAAGGTCTCCCCCTTGCTCTCACACAGGTTGTGGAGCACACAGCAAGCTGCAATAACGATGGGGATATTGGTTTCGCTGAGATCACAGCGAGTCAGTAAGCTTCTCCATCTCCCTTTGAGACGGCCAAAAGCACACTCCACCACCATTCTGCACTTGCTCAGCCGGTAGTTGAACAGTTCTTTTTCTGTGTCCAGGGCGCCAGTATAGGGCTTCATGAGCCAGGGCATTAGCGGGTAGGCTGGGTCCCCGAGGATGACTGTAGGCATCTCCACATCCCCAAGAGTTATTTTGTGGTCTGGGAAGTAAATACCTTCCTGCAGCCGTCTAAACAGACCAGAGTTCCTGAACACGCGAGCGTCATGAACCTTGCCCGGCCATCCGACGTAGATGTTTGTAAACCGTCCCCGATGGTCCACCAGTGCTTGCAGCACCATTGAAAAGTAGCCCTTTCGGTTGATGTACTGGCTGGCCTGGTGGTCCGGTCCCAGGATAGGGATGTGAGTCCCATCTATAGCCCCACCGCAGTTTGGGAATCCCATCGCGGCAAAGCCATCTATGATGACCTGCGCGTTTCCCAGGGTCACTACCTTTGGGAGCAGTACCTTGACGATTGCCTTGGCTACTTGCATGACAACAACCCCCACGGTAGATTTGCCCACACCAAAGTGGTTCGCAACCGACCGGTAGCTGTCCGGCGTTGCAAGCTTCCAGAGGGCTATGGCCACTCGCTTCTCAACTGTGAGGGCTGCTCTCATCCTGGTATTCTGGCGCTTCAGGGCAGGGGACAGCAACTCACAAAGTTCGAGGAAAGTCCCCTTCCGCATGCGAAAGTTTCGCAGCCACTGGGATTCATCCCAGACCTGAAGCACTATACGGTCCCACCAGTCCGTGCTTGTTTCCCGGGCCCAGAATCGCCGTTCCACGATATCCACATGACCCATTGCCACCATGATGTCCTGGGCGCTGGGGCTCGTGGTTTCTGACAGCTCTGTGCTACTCTCCGACTTCAGGCCATCACGGCGGTGTCGTAGCCTCCTCGCCTGATTACTCTGCATCTGCCTCAGGGTAAGGTGTATGATAAGCTGCGAATTGTTGAGAACGGCCAGAAGTGCAGCGATGGTCGCAGCGTGATCCATGATCGCAGTGCTGTGGCGTCCGCGCTCTCACTGACCAGAAAAGTGCGCGAACTGATTTCCTGCCGGCACTTTCATGGAGGGAGGGAGGGCGTTAGTGACGGACGGATGACGACACATTTTTTTTACCCAGAAGGCATTGGCGGCTCGACCCAGAATTCCGATGGGCAGCGGGGACTGCGGGAACTGTGGGATAGCTGCCCACAGTGCACCGCTTCCAATATCGACGCTCGCCCCGTTAGTGTGGACTCACAAAGTCGAATTACTGTCCTTAGTGTGGACACACACGTCCGACTTTGCAATATCGATTACACATATTCGATTTAAGTAAAATCGAACTACCCTCGTAGTGTAGACATACCCTAAGATTATAGAAATATCTTAAAAATCATCCTCCTAGTGATTTTCCTATATCAGCAAAAGTTTCTAGTGTAGAGCTGGCCTCAGAAAGGTCTAACAGACCATCCAAAGAAGAGTGCTCTAACTCATGCAGTAGTACCCTCAACAGTTAAGGGCTGTTGCTGCATGGCATCTCAAACTCTTTCTATGGATAGTTTCATGCTGTGTGCTTATGTATCAATGATCTCTAGTGTGCGAGCCATTAGTACCTTTCACCATAACATTATTACTTTGCAGCTTGATACTGCTAGGTGCTGATCAGCTTTTCCTCCCTGGTGGGAAAAGAGGGTACTGTCTGTCATGGAAGATATTTTTTTATCATTTCCAGCATGATCATATTTTATGAATACTTTATAAACCCAGATAATATTAATTCAGAGGTTTTAATGGAAATGCTGATGGAATCCTAACTTCATCAGCATTAGTGGGTGGCACAGTATTTAAACATTATCGAGGAAACTAAAATGCACATTGAAATGTTCACTAAAAGAGTATACACTACTATTACATCCTGACTTTATCTTCATTATCTTCAAAAAAGAAGTTTGAAATCTGCCGTTTGCAGTGCCAGTCAGGCTTTTTAAATGCAAATGCAGCTGAGCTTTTAAAGTTTGGACTCTTTTTGTTTGTGGAAAGAGCTCTGAGATACTTGAGTGAACAATACTGTGGAAATGTAGCTTACAACATGCTGTTATGAAATGATTGACAAGAATGAGGCAGAACTGAACAAACCGTTTTCAAAGATGGCGGATTTACTGGCCCTGAGTCTGAAGAGTGGGGTCCATACAAAACCTCATTGCTTACATGATTTTAGACAATGTTCGAAAAGAGAATATTTACACATATGCATACACATGGCCAGCTCCTCAGTTGGTGTAAATTGGCATAGCTCCAGTGACTATACATATATATTATGTAATACAAATGTGCGTGTAAATAATTCATTCCTTTTCGCACCACAGCTAAACTCATATGGACATAATGGTTGTAAATTTGAGCACTGCGTGGTCTTGATGCTGCTCCTTAGTTATTTTATTAAGGTAGATGACTTATTTCTTTGTCACTTAGATGGATGTCATTGCTTATGGTTTAACTTACTGTAAGTGTTGTTTATTATAGGTGGGGTTTAACTTTCAGACTTGCCTTTATTATCTTCTGTATTACCTCTTTTTGCTGTCACGAGGTCCCTCTGACACTGACATTCTCTGTGTTGGAACTTTGGTTGTAGTGCTGCTCTGTCCGACTAAGTATCACAGGCAACGAAGTAAAGACTATTTGACATGCAGCACCAGAAATGTGCACCATCCTACATTTCCTTTCTATAATACCTGTTGCAGAAACAGTGATGTTTTCAGGGGTCTTTTATTTTACATCTTTTCTGAATTGTTGAGAGAGGCAGAACTGATAAACCAGTTTAATTTAGTTCTCATCATTAACCTGTAGAAGATAGGAGATTTCTGGAAAGTTGTTATCGCTGGTCACAGAACTGCTTTGCGAACTTGTGATAAATTGACTTATCCTAAGCATTTTTCTTTAGTGGCTCGTTTGCATATAGGTGTAAATGGAAGAATTTTACTTTTAGCATAGTTATTTTAAAAGCGGCCCTAAAAACAAGTAAGCTAGGTGAACAAACTGCCTATTGAGCTCACATTTTCCCCCTCAATAGTTTCTTATGTTATTGCCAACACATTACATCCCAAGAGGTACATCGGAAACCACTAGCTTTGCTATGTTTGGGATGACTAAAAGATGCTATTTACGTACTGGTTTGCACCAGTGAAATTAGCATTTGCTATATATGCTAGTTTTAAAAACATTGTTAATAATAAAAATAGTCTCTAAAATGAGATCTAGTCATGTTACATTAACTTTTTTTGGTAGAATAAAAATATAGATGACATATGTTTAATATTGGGTTTCTTAGGATCTACCCCCTTAAAAGCAGGCTCAGATTACATTGGATACAACAGGAGTTGTGTGTGTGCTTATTTTAGGGTAGAATTTGGCCGAAAGTTAAAACAAACATTTCTAAACATAGGTCACACAGAACAACAATCAATACTGTTATAGTGCTTATTAGGAAATAATGTTGTTTTGCACCTCCAAATCCACACAGAATGTCTCCATTTATACCCATATGTGTTCCCCTCATAGATCAACAATGAGTCAGCTTTACTTATTTGGAGAAAGAATAAAATTACCTGCTCCAAAAGCTCATGCCCTTGCATATTGGTAGAATCATTATCATTTTTAAATACAACTGTAAGGTTCCCTACATTTAAAAAACAAAATATTGACTGCAAAACATACCTCTCTCTTCAGTAATATGAACTGAAATGTATATGGTTTTCCCTGTATTAACAGTGGTTACTTCTTTCATTTTTTATGTATTCTCAGCTGACAGTAAAGCAAGAAGTCACTGTAAACGTGTATAAGTCTGCAATTATTATTGAAGTCTTATATAGGTGTATATGTATTCTTTGAAATATACAAACAATTCACAATGTCTCTTTTGGAAATCCCTAATCTCTATACTGACAAAAGTTACCCACTAGAAACTTCTGAATGAAACCAGCAGACTGTGGGTGTGCTTCATATTCAGCAGACTAGGGTAGCTTTCAATGGGCCTAGTGACAGTCACAGCAGTAAGTACCTACCCCTGTAGCAAGGGCCTCAGGGACTGGACCATGTGACAGAATGTATACAATCTAATGCAATGGGAAGGGCTGTTCTGTAACTGGGGCATGAGAATTTTCTCATAATGACTTGTATACAACAGTGTCTACACTATCCCCATACCAACGAGTGGTTGTCGACTGAAATGCTACATCTCTCGTGGAGGTGGAGTACAGAAGTTGATTTTACAAGCCCTTTGGGTCGGCGGAAGGGACTCGGTAGTGTAGACGCAGGTTGAGTTAATAATGTATAACGCGGTTTATGTCAACCTAACTTTGTAGTGTAGACCAGGCATCACAGTACATTGTCTCACTCTTCTCTCATAATCAGCCGTGCCATACAGAGATGCCTAAATTTGGGGTTTAGGATGATGCTTTACCTCTTTGGATCTGGGCCTTGAGAGTTGAAGTTGTCAGGTAGATTTGACAACGGCACTAATTGAAGTTATTACTAATGTTTCACATGGCTAATTTACATCAGAAATGGGAAGTCAGCCAACAGAATTATTACAAATCTTCTTCAAATTTTTGTTAAAGAACATAGCAGTTAAAATTAACTCTGGATGAAATATAATGTTGGGTTAAAATAGTACTGGTAACTTTTTTAGCTGTTAAATTAAAACATTGGAAAACAGAAAAATGCCTTCTCTTATGGTGCTGTTTTGGAGAAGGTGTATAAACTTGGGGATTGGTAAGCTGTTTTGAAGATACAAACTGCTTCTATCAGGTATTCCGGCAGAGAGAGAGAGAGAGAGAGAGAGGAAAGTACAATTAAAAGTCTAACTGTGTAGTTTATTTGGGAAAAAAATTTTGAGAAGACAGTCATGAATTTTATGTACATTGTATTTTTATATATTCATTTTTTTCATTTGTATGAAGCAGACCTGTTTGGCACATGTATATAATCTTATTGTAATGGATTAGATAGATATGCGGATTTGTGCTGTAGTAATATATATATTGATAGTATTGTGTACAAAAGTTGTATTTTGCTTCTTTCTTCATGGAAAAAATTAGTAGTAATGTATTTTAACACTTTAGAGAGAAGTAGGTAATCTTTCAGATTGCACAAGACCAGGCTGCTTGGGGATTTTGGGTGTCCCATTATGTCTTGGAGTGGCTGAGCCTCAGGTAATCAAGACAGGTGCTGATAGAGGGAGGAGAAGCAGAGAGAGACCAGGAAAGCTAGCAGAACTGCTTTTGTGGGAATTTTCTACTGACCTTAATAGACAATGAGATCCTTTCTAGGTAATGTTTCAGTGGCCCTATAGAATTCTATTGCAGGGATATGATTTTCTATTAGAATGTATTGATTGGTTTGCAAATTTCTTGAAATAGATCTTATTATCTCTTAAATTCTGTGGGTTTTAGAATGAATTTTGTAGAAGCCTATTTAGTATCTATTGAACCTTGTTGAGTTCATTCCTATGAAATTCTATAGGTGGTTTTTTGGGGGCTGGGGGGAGGGAATGAGAGGAGGAAAGAAGTCCAGGGAAATTGGTACATTTACTATAACATTCAGAATGAGTCTTGATAAAATAGTAGTGAACCAGTAGAAAAGAGAAACTTTTGGAGGTCATGAGAGAGATTCTAAATTTTTCAGTGAGAGATTTTAAATAAAGGTTTTTCATGCCTCTTTTTTTCCCTTGAAGAATGTTCATTTTTGGTTTCTTTCTAATAACACACTTCCTCTTCCAAACCCTCTGGGGCTTATTATGAGTTTAATGAACAAAACCACAACTTCAGCAAAAGCAAATTTTCTGCTTAATTTGAAACCTGAATTAATCTGCAAAATACCAGGTATCAAATGGTTTTGGTTTTTTTGTGGTTCCTTTTACTGAGCTTGGGCAGGGGAAGGAGTTGCAAAGAAAGCATTTTATTTCAAACGAACACTTGCAATTATATTCTCAGTGAGTAGTTTTAAGGAATAAATAGCTACAAGCCCAAAAGGAATTGAAACAGCATTGAACATTTTCTCTCTTATGAAGTATGAATCTAGAAGAAACACATTGGGAAGAGTGCCCTGTTTAAAATAATTGCAGAAATGGCCACATATAACTTCTTTAAAAAATCACTCTACTTTCCTTATTTTGGCCAGATGTATTTTATAACATATGCTCAAAAGACATCTTTGATTAATTTGTTAACAAACGCCTGATAACAGTGAAGTTGTGGCTTTGCAAATGCTTATCTGTAGCAAGGAATATCTGGTTATAGTTACTGGTATCATTTATATCATAGCTGATGTTTATTTTTTGTTACTGTCATTCTCAAGCCCATATATCAGCCCAGATACAGTTAAAGTTTTGTTATCAAAAATGCACTTCTGCAGGCTTGCCATTCTCTGGGGTGAGGCTTGCTGTTGACCATACAGCCCAGTCCTGCGCTCTTTTCTCATGCACTGCTCCCACTGATGTCTGGTGGATTTTGTTGTCACAACAAAGCCTGTAGGGGCCAGGTAGAATAAAGGAGTGTAAGTGGCAGAATGGTTTGCCAGGTGGATTAGCAAAAACCTTAAAAAACAACAGAAGCTGCCTGTGGTGTTCTTTGAGGCTTTCGGCAGGACATTGAGCAAGAAACCGTTTTAACAAATAAACAAAACAAGTCATCTGATGCGGCAATAAAATAACAGAAACTCCAGCCTGTGTCATCACTTCACTCCTGTATGAGGTTTGGCATCTTTCTTACTCCAGAATAGGGGTGCTGGAACAATTTGTATACTGGGGGTGCTGAGATCCATTGAACCAAATTGTAAACCCTGTATACGATGGAAACCGCTTCAGGCCTGGAGGGGTGGCAGCACCCCTAGTTCCAGCACCCATTCTGCAGAATGTCCTCTCCTTCTGTGTTTCAAGATCCAGGCCTGATTCACCATTGCATGACACCCAGTGAAGTCATGCAGTGCAAATGCTACCTATTTCAAGTAGCAGGATGGAATGTTCCATTCACTTTGCGCTGGTATAAATGACTACAGAAGATGCAGGGCAATGGTAAATCGGTAGACCCCTAGAGGTTTCCTTCCTGCCTGCTGGACAACTTGACTGGCCTGCAGTCTCCAGGATTGCCTCATTATGTCCTGTGAGCACCTGTGCAAAGAAGGGCAAACTGAGCTAACGTTAATCCCCTTGTAGGCTAATGACCATATATTACCCCTGCATACTGCTACGATGTGGCATTGGCTCCTGTAAAAGCCATCGATTCCAAGCAGCATGGTATAAGACCTTGGAGTGAGCATAATTCTGTTAGCCTCCGTATAGATTCTGTAGTTGCATGGGAGCTGCAGACATGGCTCCAAATCATTAGCTTTCTTGAAGGGTGATCCAGTGGTTAGGGCATTCACTTTTTATTCAGGAGACACAGTTTCAATGTTCAATTCTCTGTTCTGCCACAGCCTCCCTGTGTTGACCTTGGGCAGATCAGACTCTCTCTGCCACATTCCTATCTGTAAAATGGTGTAACAGCACTTCCCTACCTCACAAGAGTGTTTTCAGATTGAATACATTAAAGATTGTTTGGTACTAAAGTAATGATGGCTATATAAGTACCTAAGATAGAGAGAGACCCAAAGCTCTGACCTCTTCTGCAATCACAGAGCAGGTCAAAGTAAGTGATGAGATACTTGGGAGTATCGCTCCCAATAATTAATTTACTAGAACGGGTTACACTGGGCATCTCGGAAGGATGTTCCTGAAGGACTGCTGTTAAAAGAACATCTTTCGTATTTTTACCAGGATCTGTTTTTTATGATATCTTATTTTAAATGCAGGTGAACCAAGGAAATTTGACCCAAAGTTCAGAGGACCTATTCACAACAGGTAAATATTTTCATTTAGTATATTTATACTCCGATTAGTTTTACTGTAAATAGAGAATTAAGAATGCCATTAATGGAGAAATGATGTTTGATTAGGCTCAGATATAGATATATATTTTTTTTAACCAGAAGAAAGTGCTGGCGGTTATTCTTGCTATAATTCAGGACTTCCAATTGCTAGAGGGGGAGTCAGTGGGTGTACACCTTGGGAACTTCCAACACCACCCCCATATCCAGGGACAGCCCTTCTTTGTGCAATACCTTCCTTATAATATTACATTGATTTTAGTTTGACTATTCCTGAGTACTACTTGGCATGAATCAGGCTCATAATCATTGGACTGGTACCAGGGCCCAATCTTGCAGCTCTTACTCACCTGAATATTACTTACTCACATGAGTAGTCCTATTGAAGTTGGAGGGCCTACCTGTGAAAGCAAGGATTACAGAACCAGAACCCAAATGTTTCAATCTAATCATATGTTTAAGCAGCCTACTAACTGTGACCTCTCATGAGCCTGAGGAATTGTGACGTTCTGAAGCTGGTAACCAAGAAAAAAAGCAGCGTTACAGGCTTTGAGCTTGATCCTGCAGTGCTGACTGAGGTGAAATTTCCATTAGAAAATTAGAAAACTGTCATAACTATAAAGGGAAGGGTGGCTGCTCTCCTGTGTACAGTGCTATGGAATCCCTCCTAGCCAGAGACTCCAAATCCTTTTACCTGTAAAGGGTTAAGAAGCTCGGGTAACCTGACTGACACCTGACCCTAAGGACCAATAAGGGGACAAGATACTTTCAAATCTTGGGGGGGGAAAGGCTTTTGTTTTGTGTCCTTTGTTTAAGGGGTTGTTCGCTCTGGGGACTGAGAGGGACCAGACATCAATCCAGGTTCTCCCCATCTTTCTAAACAAGTCTCTCCTATTTCAAACTTGTAAGTAAAAAGCCAGGCAAGGCGTCTTAGATTTACTTTGTTTTCTCAACTTGTAAATGTACCTTTTACCAGAGGGTTTCATCTTTGTTTGCTGTACTTTGAACCTAAGACAGAGGGGGGTCCTCTGAGCTCTTTAAGTTTGATTACCCTGTAAAGTTATTTTCCATACTGATTTTACAGAGATGATTTTTACCTTTTTCTTTAATTAAAAGCCTTCTTTTTTAAGAACCAGATTGATTTCTCCTTGATTTAAGATCCAAGGGGGTTTGGATCTGTATTCACCCAGAGTTGGTGAAAGGAGGGTGAGAGGAAGGAGGGGGGATGGTTAATTTCTCCTTGTTTTAAGATCCAAGGGGGTTTGGATCTGTGTTCACCAGGGAATTGGTGAAAGGTTTCTCAAGGCTTCCCAGGGAGGGAATTCTTGAGATGGTGGCAGCGGACCAGAGCTAAGCTGGTAGATAAGCTTAGAAGTTTTCATGCAGGCCCCTACATTTGTACCCTAAAGTTCAAAGTGGGGATACAGCCTTGACAAGAGCTAATGGATGTTCAACATCGGTCAGGATCAGACCTCACTGCTTTGCAACAGTTCTTGGGCAGCCTAACAAATTAACGTACAATGCTTGGTTTTATCAACCTGTTTACTCTGTGATTCACTATTAAACAAATATGCAGTTACCATGACAATCTCTGCCACACCAGGTATTTATGCTATTCTAGTTGTAAGTTCTACTGCAGCTTTTTAGAGAAACCATTATGTCATGTAAGCTCAATGGATTTTATAATGCTCTGGGGAGAAATGCAATCTAGGGACTTGATATTTTTCCTGATGTCTTACAGCCCCCCCCCCTTTTTTTTGTTAAAATTAATGTGTAATTTATGGAATTTTACTTTTTTCCTAATCTGTATTTTTTCTGACTAAACAAGCAGCAAGTGGGAGGAAAAATACTCCTTGGCAGTTTTTTTTCCCCCTTCTGTTCCTGATAATCTTTTAACAGTAATGCCCTATGATATCAAAGAAGCATCCCTATAATTCCAGATTCTGGACATATTTTTTAATAATTTATATAACTAAAAAGTTTCCAGTGGCCACATTGGTATTACTATTGGCTAAAATTGTTCCTGACCCCAAATCATCCCCTTGTGATAAATTGGTTAGTGTGCATGTGTGAGATTGTCTCCTATTGGATGAAATCAGAATAGTTCAACTGTGTGTCCTACGACCTATTCTTCTGACAGCTAATGGAGATTTCTCTTGTATGAAACACACACACAGGATGGTCTAGTGCAGTGGTTCTCAAACTTTTGTAGTGGTGACCCCTTTCACACAGCAAGCCTCTGAGTGAGACCCCCACCTTGTAAATTAAAAAAAATTTTTTTATATTTAACACTATTATAAATGCTCGAGGTGAAGCGGGGTTTGGGATTGAGGCTGACAGCTCGCGACCCCCCAAGTAATAACCTTGCGACCCCCTGAGGGGTCACAACCCCCAGTTTCAGAACCCCTGGTGGTTAGAGTACTAGCTTAGCACGTGGAAGAACCAAATTTAATTCCTTGCTCTGTCACAGACTTCCTGTGTGATCTAGGGCAAGTCAGTGAGCCACTCAATGCCCCAATTCCCAGCTATAAAATAGGGATGATAGCACTTCTCTATCAAGAGGACTTGTGAGGATAAATATATTAAAGACTGTGACGTGCTCAGATACTGCTATGATGGGCACCATATAAGTAACTTAGATAGACAATATACATAAGAGAAAACTGGTAGAAAACATAATTATGTTACAGAAAATGTCCTCTAAGATACCTCCCTCCTAAAGGAGTGTAAGACATTTATTAAAGTGCAATGAGCCATAACAGGCAATAGAAGTTCCCCAAATATGGAGCTGGACCTAACATCCTGCACCAAAATTCCAAGCTAATACAATCCAGTTAGTGGCTCCAGTGAACCAAGTGCATCCTCAGAGAAACTCCCTGCAGAGTCGACAGCAGTCAGAGGGACTTGCTCTGGCCTGTTTGTGGCCCAGGGACTTCGGAAGCCTTCTACTTCCTGTAGGAGAATAACAAAGGAGGTATAGACATATTTTTTGCCTATATGAGCAAAAATTCTAAAAATATGTGTGCAAGGCAAATCTCATCTCCATTTGTACACACCTGGCCACAGGACATGTAAATCTGTATGTATATAATGGGTGGGGGAAAATGTGTCTCTAGTCCCTTCTGATAAACAGACTGACCTGGTCCTAACTTCATAATTAATCTGTTTGTATTGATAGGAGAATAAAGCTGTGTTCTTTTTTGCGTATGAGAGGTACCTGAGACTCCCAGCTGCCAAGTTGTTCTTGTCAATATGTCAAGGTGTGGTTGCAGAAATAATTGTAGCAATGGCACATCCCATGATAGATGCTACAGAAGCTGATACTCGCTGATAGAGAGGGCTATAGACTATTTTATATGTATCCCTGCATCCGCCTTAACTAGTCACCCTAAATATCAATTTGCAGTACCTTAGTCCTTCTAAGTTCTCAGCTGGGCAAAGGAATCTGCCATGTGGCGCTCCATTGAGTTCCATTGGACTCTGGGCAAAGGAGCTTAAAACAGAGGCATTGGAAGATTTCTTCCTCTAGTACTCCATCTAAGTTTAAAGAGTGGTTCTTCTCTGCAAAATAATTATGCGAAATTGGCATTGTGAGGCTTCATGTTCATTGTGTTTCTGTGATTCCATATAAAATGTACTCAATTCACAATAAAAATATTTTGTTTTGAGTCTAATTGCTAGCGAACTACCAGATTTGAAGATGTGAAAATCGCATCATGGACTGTGAAATCTGGTCTCTGGCTGACCAGCTTGGAAGGCAGAGTGGTGAGCAGCAGCTGCTGGCCAGGTGTCAAGCTCTGAAGGCAGTGCTGCTGCCAGCAGCAGCACAGAAGTAAGAGCGACATGGTATGGTATTGCCACCCTTACTTCTGTGCTGCTGCTGGTGGCAGCGCTGCTTTCAGAGCTTGGCGCCCCTCAAGCAGCCGCTGTTCTCCTGCCACCCAGCTTCAGGCATCACTGCCAACAGCAGCCACACAGCAGTAAGAGTGGCAATACTGGGACCCCCCTACAATAAGCTTATGACCCCCTTTTGGGTTGTGGCCCCCAGTTTGTGAAATGCTGCAGAGAAATCACACATTTTTCGTGGGTTGGTCATGCACAAATAGCAAACTTCACAGATGTGTTACACATCTGCGAAATTTATGCTGTGACCAACCTGCCAAAAAATGTGTGATTTCTCTGCTATTTAAGTAGACCCCTACTAATTGCCAGTTCTGTAAACGCTACCTGGAATCTGAGAGTCAAGCTGAGTTCTTAGTAATTTGTGCTTTGTCATCATAAATACCGGGTGGGCTGAGCTGAGAAGTGCCTGTTTTCTGCTGCATGCTTTCCTGGGGATTGGATGGATGTGCAATGAGAAGTGGCTGCTGATAGAACCAGCAATAACTCTCCTCTGCACCTACTATCCTACCCACATCTTGTAATAATAAGGGGTTTAGAACACAGGCAGGCATGGCAACAGGTGAAAGGAGGCAATGAAAATCTTCCAAGTAATCCAACTGCTGGGGGAGGAGGGTGTAGGTTGAGGAGAGGTGTGGTTGCTTCATTAACCTGGGTCCATTCCCTTTGCAAGCCACACTCATTACCTCTGTACTGGGACATTTGTTTTACCATCCTGTGGCTTTATCTTCAGGAGAGCAGCATGTGGCCCAGAGACACTGGTACAGATTTTTCCACCGTGGGTTAGTTAGCTGTGATGATTCTTGTATTTTCATTTCTTTTTGTCCCTTTTAAAAGGAGGGGGAGTGATTGGCAATCACTGATTGCACATACTTAAAATGTTAAACAGCAGTGGATGAATAGAATGTTAAAGTAGCTTAAGGGCAAGTCTACACTACAAAATTAAGTCGTCCTAACATACGTTGGCATAGAGCCACCACAGTAATTAAACTGCTTTTGCATGTCCACACTATGCTCCTTGTGTCAGCGGTGTGTGTCTTCACCATGAGCGCTCGCACTGATTCAGCGTGGGGCACTGTGGGATGACTTCTGAAAGGCAGCAACAGCCCATGTAAGCAACGCAGTGTCTACAGTGACACTGCATCGACCTAGTTACATCAACCTAAGTGCTATGCCTCTCACGGAGGTGGAGTTATTGAGTCGGTGTAGTGGGCGAGTTACAGCAGTGGGAGCTGCATTTTAGTGCATCTGACGAAGCTAGTGCATCTGACGAAGTGAGTATTCACTCACGAAAGCTTATGCTCCAGTACATCTGTTAGTCTATAAGGTGCCACAGGACTCTTTGTCGCTTTTTACAGATCCAGACTAACACGGCTACTCCTCTGATTTTAGTGTAGACACTTACCGAGTTGGGTTGAAGTAAACTGCCTTACGTTGACCTAACTCTGTAGTGTAGACCAGGGCTAAGTGTATAGGCTTTGCTAATACTGTTGTTTTTGGGGATGTTGTGTGGGGATTTTGTTGTGTTTAATGAAAAAGCTATTTTAATTGTAATGGCTGTGCTGAGTGACTCTCAGCCAAACAACTGATGCTAATTCCAAGATGATGTTATCAAAAAGACATCTGTAATTGCTGTGATAACACACTGCAGTCCTCTAAATTTATTCAGTTCTCATTCTGCTCTTTCTGAGACTGTCTGCCTGCCTCTGTCCTCAGTCAAAATGTGCTGCGTAATATGGAAATGTCAGGAAAAAGAAAAGGGTAGTATCCATCCTATAACTAGAAGAAATATATTAGTTCTGAAACATTTCCCCCTTTGTTACAAAATCTCCTGTCAGTACAATCTGACCCCAGTGCATTTAGTGGTCAGTGCTGCAGGGGAAAGCATGTCTGTTAACACTCAAGTGGGTTGAGTAGGTTACAGAGAAAGTAAAAGTGTGCAGAATACAGCAAAGAGATTACGTGGAATTGCTAATTTTTTTCTGAATACAATTTCAACATTGAGAATATATTTGACACTGGCATTTACCATCCTCTTGGTGAACAGAGTAAATAACAGAGAGCCATCAATTATTTATCAATTTTATTTTTCTCAGCAGAAAAATGATGGCAAAGATTAAAACTGCAGCATAGTTATATTCAAAGCTGTCCCTTAAACACACACTGTTCTTTTTCACCCACAAATATATTTCTTCTTTTCCTTTCCCTTCCAAAAACGGATAGTTTGGAAATAAATGGAAAATCATGAATGTTAGTTTAGGGAGTAAATCCTAATATAAGCTCTCTGTTCACAAATTTGGCAATGAGACTTTGTAAGTCTGTGTCTGTGTATGTACAGAGGAATTTAAGTGTTAGCTTTTGGAATGTTTTACCGTATTGAATGCAGTACATATTACTACCAAAATATATTCATGTAAGGATTTAAATATCACTTTGCAAAAGTTAGTAAAATCCCACGCTGCAGCAAAATAACCCTGCGGTATCTAGGTTCAAGGGCTTGAATTGAGGACAGCAGTAGCCTTCAATCTCCATTTCCTGGATTTTTATCATCATCCTTTTTGGGGACTAGATTGCTCATAGGAATGGTAATGACGTGTAAACATGCATTTACATAGGGGATATATTTGTAATGTAAATGTTGGATTTAAGGGTTTCATAATGGATAGTTTGGATGGAGTCAAGAAAGGTTGCGTAAGAAGGACTTGGCCACTGGGGGAGGTAAGAGAGGAAGTTGCCTGCTCCTTGATCTCGTGTTTTCTGTGCTTTTATCATTTTATTGTTTTCCTCAATTCTCTTCCCCCGCTCACTCTCTCTCCCTTCCCCAGTCTGTCAGTCTTCTCCTCCTTTCTTTCCTCTCTTGAGCACTCAACTTCCTGCCTCCCCATTTTCTGCTGCCACAATCTCCCTCTTGCATTCACTCTGAGTCCTCTGTGTCCTTCCTGTCAATCCCTGCCACAATCTGTTGCTCCCCATGGTGCAGCAGAGGTGAGCACAAGCATGGATAGCAGCCAAGGGTGGTAGACAGCCACCTATATATAGTAATACTGGTAAAAAATGAGTTGTCTGCAAGCTCATGGTTCATAGCATTATCCGTATCCTGTCAGTCTGGATCTGACTCTGCCTGCAGGGGAAGGTGCAGTTGGAGGTGGGTGCTCATTCTGAGATTTCTCAGTGGGCAGAGTGGAGTGTGCTTGTGGTGGGGTGGTCCTTAGAGTGCATAAGCATTTACCCAGCATGGCGTCAGTTCCACCAGCTCAGCTGACTGGCAGCTCTTTCTCATGAACAGTATGTTGGGGAATTTACAGGGTTCCCGGTGAAACACAGAGGCACACTGTGAAAACAAGGATGTTCCCTGTGTTCAGGAACACCTGGCCATCCTATACATTCTTTAAATGGATATGTGGTTCTTTGTCACAATGCTAACCAGATTTTTCACAATGCTAACCAGTGCTTCTCTAGTGCTCTGCTTAAACAGTGTGCCCAGCAGGAACACATGGCTAAAGGTAAATAGCTGTACATTTATTCTTCCTCATAGTTATAATGGATGAGAAATGGGGAAATTAGTATTGACAATTGAGCATACTTAGATTCATGTGGTGTGTTTTAAATAGTGGGATGCTGAGTTTGACTGCTCTCTTTGTAGGGCTAAAAGCCTGATCTAAAGAGTGTGGCTGTTTTGCCCTGTACCGCTGGTACAATCTGTACTTAAAGCCAGTGTAATCCAGCCTCAGTGCAAGGAGGATCCTTTCTCGGAAGAGAACTGGCACAGAGGATATTAGGCCCCTCCGTCTCCCTACTTGCAGGCAGCATGGCAGAGAAAAGGTACTGTGGCTGCGTAAAGGAGTCCTGGACGGGACAGCTCGATTTCATACTGATCCCAGCCTGCAGTTTCAGCCCCTTGGGACTGTTTTTAGTCTATGTAAGTTAGAGTAGCCCTTAGGCTGCTCCAGGGGCATGCACAAGGGGGGCAAGCAGGGGCACAGGCCCCCCCAATAATCAGTGGGTTCCTGGGCTGTGGTGGGGAGAGTGAGAGAGCGGGGCTGGAGGAGCTCGCTCTCCCTTTCGCAGCCCTAGGGCTGGAGGAGCTCACTCTCCCTGCTGCAGGCCGGGGGAGAGGAGTTCTCTTGTTTTCCCCACTACACCCCCGGGGCTGGAGGAGTCCGAATTCCTGCACACGCCCTGCTGCTGCTCTAACTCAGTGCAGGGGGAATGGCCCTGCCTGAAGAAGGAACAGAGGAGTGCAAGGTGAGTTTTAAGGCACTGTTGTGCACACATACAGTACATTGCTGACTTACACTGCATGCTGTTCAGCTTTAGCTGGGTGTCTGTCCTCCAGCTTTTAGTCAGGTAATTGTCAGAGTCCCACAGAACATGTCTTTAGTTTCTTCTCCACCTTTAATTTAGGGTTGTTCAGTTGCATGGGGTAGCCCAGTTCTAGGATGCACATGTAGAATTAGAATAAAAGGTTGCTATGTTGTCGTCAGTGACCTATAATAAAAGATCTGGTGGCTGTGAGGGAATTTTTCTTTACTGGTATTTAAACTGTGAGACTGTTTGTATTATTACGTATATGGGATTATATCTTAAATATGGATGAATTTCATCCCTTTCAAGTTCTAATGCCAAATGTCATTTTAAAACATTAAAGAGGTCATTTAAAACATGTATCAGCTGAAGCAGGAAATGAAAGTGATCAATGTAAATAGAACAAATTCCAAAATTAGATTGTAACCTTTTCAGGGGAGGGGCCTGTGTACAGTGTGGAGTGCAGTGGAGTCCTGCTCTGACTGGGAACTTTGGGCCCTTCTAAAATACAAACTCTTTGATTCCAAGGGCAGAAGTAACCCTTAGATGTAGTCTGACTTCCTGTTTCACGCAGTCCAGAGAATTTCAGTATAACAACTAAGTTTACCAAAATTGTCCCCAAATATCAGAATTGTGTAAGATTAAATTAAGGTTCCATACATTAGAAACTGTCTTTTTTGGAGCTGTTTTCA
This sequence comes from Terrapene triunguis, assembly GCF_002925995.2. Classification (NCBI taxonomy): domain Eukaryota; kingdom Metazoa; phylum Chordata; order Testudines; family Emydidae; genus Terrapene; species Terrapene triunguis. Next base: position 45,978,566 of record NW_020664561.1, read on the forward strand.
TGGGCAGATTTTTGTTTTAGGGATTTCACCGGCATTGTTGCACTTTTGAATGCCAATAAGGAAACATGTAAACTATTTGTAATGTACTATTTCTTCACCGCTGCAGCCAATTAATCTTTACAAGCAATGTTTAATAAAACTTGCAGAAGATTTTTACTTAATATTAAATGAGTTATCTGGAAAAAATAGAGCTCCTAACACAGTACAAGTAGTACCTATATTTTCTGTGTGCCTTCAGAGAACTTCTGAGACCCAGCAATTAGAGCAACCCTACTAACCTAAATAGAGATGTCCTCAGCTGCTCTCTGATAGAATGCAAATAAATGATTAGGGCCCAAGTTCTCTTTGACGCAACCTGTGCAGAGTTTAGCTGTTTGGCATAACATGACTGGCAATCTACCCATCCACAAAATGTTGATATCCAGGGCCAATCGGGGCTGGGAGGGGGGTCCAGGAGGGCCATTTGGCCTGGGCCTCAAGCTCAAAGGGGGCCTCAAATTTAGACACTTGTTAATTTTTTGGCATTTGATACCTTTCACAACTTGTTTTTATGCGCATCCCTATCGGACCAAAATGTGACACACACCCTTAGCTTAGAGCTGCAAATTTAAGCAAATTAGAGATGTGATTTGGTAAAAGACATAATTTTTTTGTTAACTGATATAGATTTTGTCATACTAAAGAGTTAAAAATATTTTATAAATATTTATAAAAATATATCGGTTCTGATGGCACAAGATTAGACCAGGTGTCGTCATTTTGTGTTTTTATTATGGCTAGGGGCCTCAAAAGCTGGAAGTGGCCCGGGCCTCTCTGGACCTCTGAGTAGGCCTGTTGGTATCTACAAAAAGTTTACAATGGGAACTTCAATTGACAAGCCCCTAAGACAGTCCTTTTCAACCTGTGGTCCGTGAACCCCTGCAGGTCCGCAGACTATGCCTAAGATTTCCAAAGGGGTCTGCACTGCCATTTGAAATTTTTTTTAGGGGTCTGCAAATGACAAAAGGTTGAAAACCACTGCTCTGAGAAAACTATTTTGAGATGAAATATATGGTTATAAAGGATAAATGATTTCAATTAATTAACACATCCCAAGGTGTCGTTTCCACCTTTTTACAAATTGCAGAGATAGTGAAGGAGAAGCTATATTTTATTCTGACAAGGTGAGATTTGTTAAGTGTTGAAAACCTTTCTGTTCAACTTAAACCACAGTTGAGTGACTTATGTTTTAGGCATAGCATTTTCTTATTATTTTTACAATGTGTTCTTCCCCGGGGAATACTGGGCCACAGTTCCACATTGTACCATCATGAGAGTAGGGAAACGTGGTACACATTCATGATTATAAGTGACACTGCCATATATCGCAGGCTTATTAGTGCTGCATTGATCTTCCCCTATCCAACTCTTGAATCCTTAAAGGAATTAGTGGGTGAAGTCTGCCAGAGTATATGAACAGCAAACTCAATAACTGGAGCCAAAGGAAGGCCTGAAAGATCACAGACACCCAGAGAAAATTTTGTTCAGTCCGCATGGTTATGGAATGGTAAGAAAAGGCCACTGTCATTCAGTGATTTATTGGGTATTCTTAAAGTCAGAAAACTGCATTTGCCAACAAGAGTTGGAGGGGTTCACGATCTTTCAGGATCAGGCCCTATAGCAATGGTGAACACACTACCTAGTTTTACAATGCTAAAGACAATTGGTTTTCTCCCAGACACTAAATTGAACTCTTTTTACTGATGTTTTGGGCTGCTTTGTCAAACAAACTGGGTTTTATTGATTGGTCTCAGCGCGTCATTCTGTGAACAGAGGCGTCTGAGTATGTCACAGGGGAGGCTAGCCATGCTGTGCTCATAAGAAGTTCAGTAATCCATGCTGTGCTTGTTTAGGAATAAGTTTCACTAATGCCATTTTGAGATATTTTAATAGGTTCCTAAATATAACCTTGATGACAATGCTGTTAGGTGCAAAACCACAAATTGCTCCAGTTTTTCTTCCAGCACTTAGACTATTTTCTTGTATGAAATGCACTGTCTTCTTTCCATCCAGATTTTCTTTAAACTGCAGCAAGAGAATATCGCTAATGTCATAGCACATTTTTGAAACTGCTGTTATATAACTGAATCATAAAGCTACTTTTGAATTGTCTCTCATTTCGGAGTTGGTCTGAACTATTCCCCTATCCTCCTTGGTTATTTTTCCTCCCTCTTTTATGTAGTTTCTTTATTTTTCTCATGCATTCCTCTTTGCTTAGTGGTGTTCCCTGTTATCTCTTGAAGGACACAATTTCTCTTTGAGGTGGTTGCTAGCTCTTGCTATCCTTGAAAGCAACTTTAAATTTAAAACCCACAGTCCAGCTGACTGAAGATTGTAAGACCCAGCTACTTGGCTTTTCCGCATATTTAACTTGGTAACATGTTTGCAGTTCATGAACCCGTTTTCCTTTGTGCATAAATGAATGTCTCTTAGCTATACACTCTTAGGGTCATGGAACTTCATGCTGAGGTCTGGTGAGATAGGGGACTCCCAGCTTGGGAATCGGGAGCAAAACTTAAGCATACTGTATCCACAATAAAGTGGAGGGGATCTACAGTAAAGGCTTTGATGTGTAACTGTCTTTTTCTTTTTCTTCCTGCCTATCCCCTAGTAAATTCCACTAGTTGTGATTTTATTTCATTTCCTCTATAGCAATGCCTCTTCTTGGGTTCTTCTTTCCTTCCCTACCACGATGCTCTAGGAAAATGGTGATTTCTTTTTCTTCAGAACTCTTTATGTTCCTTCTTTACTTATCTCGAGCATACTTAAGAAGGGTAGTTTCACGGCTAAAGCACAAGACTAGTTGCTAGAAGATCTGGGTTCTGTCCTTGTCTCTGCCTCAATTTTCCCATATGTAAGATAGGAACAAAAGTGTTTGACTATTTTATAAGGTTTATAAAGCACTTTTGAGATGCTGTAGAAGAAAGGCAAATATTTTATCATTCAAAGTTCAGACCTTGGCATGGCGTCTTCTGTGCAGTAGAATTTTACCTTTGCTGCCTTCTGCAAGCACAGTTGGCCTGACCCACTCCTATTCCTTCCTGGATTTAAATGAGCGCGAAATTTGGGGACCGAACTGAAAAAGGAAAAAAAGTAAATCCAGTTTGATCTGACCTGAAACCCTTTTTTTTCAAGATTTTTTTTCATTAAATTGAAAAACACAAAAAATAATTTTGAGTCAACAGCGATTTGACCTTTTTTTGGTGTTTTTCGCCCTTATTTGTGAGAGGTTTTTTTATATTGACCACATTTCAAAATACACGTTGTTTTGAAATGAAAAACTCAAGCCAAAATGTTTTGAAATGGTCAAAATGAAAATTTTGACTTTTTCTAGCAAAAAACAAAACAAAACAAAACAAAAAAAATTTTTTTTTTTTTTTTTTAGTGGCCCACACAAGCCGCACCCTGGCAGGGCCCTTCCCCCAAGCAAGAGGCAAGCCATGAAGAGACAATCAGAATTTTAAATTAACAGCCTATTTTGGAGCAGCTGTTCTAAAACTGAAAACAAGCAACTAGATATCATTACTGATGTTTGTCAGTGTTTAAAAACAAAACCCTTAAATGCTTGGGCTGGGTAGTTAAAGGAGGAAGAGACTGCATCAGGAAAGATGCGGGATGAGAGTAAATGTTTTTTACATGTTGCCACATAGAGGCATGTTCTTACTAGTCTTATTTTCTTTCTTCTTTTACTACTAATTTAATAAGGATTTGTAAACAGCAGTTGAAAGCTATAGAGTGCTGTGTTTAGGGCTCTGGGACAGCTTTGTCCTTTTGTTACACTTTTTAGTTGGGAGTGGGTAGTGCCTATATATGTGGCTGTTGAGTCAAGGTAACTGATAAATCCCATATCAATCAATCAATCAATCAATCAATAAACAAAATTTCACTTTCAGATTCAGTTTGCTTCCTTCTGTCTTCTCCCCTTTTCTCTGGTTGTTCTGTAGACTGATAGATTTTAAGACCATTATGATCATGTAGTCTGACGTGCATAACACAAACCATAGAACCTTGCCCATTAATTTCTGCATAGAGCCTATAACTTCTGTTTGATCTATAGCATATCTTTTAAAAATATATCCAGTCTTGACTTAATGACTTTAAGTGATGAAGAATCCACCACATCTCTAGGTAAGTTGTTCCAACAGCTAATTACCCTTAGTGTTAATTTTGTGTGTGTGCTCTATTTCTAGTCTGAATTTGTGTAGCTTCAGGTTCCACTCAACAGACCTCATTTACACCTCTTTCTGCTAAATTGGAGAGTTACCTTCTATGAGAAATCTTGTCCCCATTTGGGTGCTTGTACACTGTGTTCAGTTCACCTCTTATCCTTTTCTTGGATAAACTAAATAGATTGCGTTCTGAAATCTCTCACTATAAGGCATGTTTCTCTGGTATTTGAATCATTCTTGTAGCTCTTTTCTGAACCCTTTCCAATATGTCAATGTTCTTTTTGAAGTGTGGGCACCAATAATGGGCTCATTAATGCCCTTTCTCTCTACAACATTCCTGTCCTCACCTCTGATCCACCTAGGGTGATCAGATGTCCCAATTTTATAGGGACAGTCCTGATATTTGGGCTTTTTCTTATATAGGCACCTATTATCCCCCACCCCCATCCTTATTTTTCACACTTGCTATCTGGTCACCCTAGATCCACCTGTGGGGAGCTGGCTGATACTGAAAATATATCCCATTAAAATGCCACAGACATTTTCCTTAACACACAAATCATAGTCCCCAGGAGTGATGTTCTGAATCAATTATATTTTGATATGCTTATGGCTCTGATTTGAATTTGAAGTGAAATCCTGGCCCCACAGAAACCAATGGAAAAATTCCCATTAGCTTCAATGGAACTAGGATTTCATCTCAAGACACTGTCTTCCTGCATCCCACTTACCTGACTGCACTAATAAAATAGATAGGAATTTTTTCTTCTCTTTATCTGTGTAACCATCTAGAAAATAAACTTAGAACCATATGATGTGTGAATGGCCTTCATGATGATTAGATTTACAGGCAGGTTTGGTGGTGGTTTTTATTGTAGCTTCAGACAGAAAATATATCTCTAGACTAAAATGCCTGTTTTAATATACATTGTCATTACACTACAACATAGTTATCAGAATTGGGTTTAACATTCAGACATCTTTTGGTTGAACTAGACTGTGAAAAAATATTTAACCATCAGAATATGAAATTTGTTATTATCTTCTGATAAGATCCAACAACTTACTGTTTTGTTAGAATTTATATCAGCTCAATCCCAGGCTTTACTGGGAAATGAATCTTAGTTTGGTGTGCACTTGCGCTGGACAAGGTTTATACAGCGTTCAGCCTCCCTATGTTAATCTTTTGGGATATGTTTAATATTTAATACTGGTAGTTGCTGAGAAAATGGAGTTTTTTGACATAATCCATTTCAGTCTGCTGATGAGTAGCACAGACGTGAACATAAAATGGGGAAATGATATGCATTGGACTCGTGATGATTACAATATTTTATTAGAATTGCCTCCAATTTTTTAAACTTCTCAGAAAATATAAAAGCAAATGTTAGCAATAGACGAGAAGATTGCATGGTGTGTCAGTGTCACAGCCTCTCCCTCTGGAAACTTAAATTTCAGTCCTGAAATTAGGTCACAAGTCAAATGAATTCCATGGTCCCAGCCTATTTAGTTCTTATGAACATTTATCCACATTACACAAAATGCTGCGCTTCAGCACAGTGGGCTTCCTAATGGAATAAGTGGGGTCTCTCAGGTCAGAACAGGGGTGCATTTGCAGAGCTGTGGGAGGAAGCTTGTACAAAGCATAGCCACACTATGCTTGGCTCTAGCCAACTGTTTTCAGTTCTCCTGTTCACTGAGCATTAAAATTTCACGCACACTAGAAGACTGAGGGAAAACAGCATGATTATGTACTTTGTCTGCAAGCATGGACTTTAAAATATTAAGGATCACATTTTACCCATCATTTTTAAAATAAGCTAACAATAGAGACACTAATTTTGTAGCAAAACATGAACAGATACAAATGCTTCAGGTCTTACCCCTTTGTATACACTTATTTATCTGTGTAGACACACATCCGATCAGACATATATACACATACAAAATTGCACTGAAAATAATATTGAAAATCGTCTTCCAAACAGATGGGTGGAATCCTTCCCATTCAATGGGTCTGGTTTCCTTTTTTATCTCTAATTTAAATATAGGAATATCTCTTGAGCATGTATTTCTGATGTGCTCAGAGTCAAAAAAACTAATTGGAAACAAGCTAAAAGCTCTCTGTCCCCAGGATAACACTCCAGCTAGTATTAATCCAGGGAGTGTTTGACTGAAGTGGTACAGTTGATTTCAGTCCTCAGTCTTTCTTTCCACAATAACTTTGGGCAAGATCCTCAGCTGGTGTAAATCAGTATCTCTCCATTGACTTCAGTGGCGCTATATTGATTTACACCAGCTGAGGAGCTGGCACAGTGATTATTTCTGGATGTTTTAGACAGACCCAATACACAGTGTGAATACCACAGAGAACTGTTCAGCATTTTCATAAATAGTGTATTTCACATTCTGGGGGGCAATCCAGACCAGTTGAGGCATTGTGTCGTTGCCTCTAACCTTGAGTGCCTCAAAATGCTTTGCTGTTTATAGCTCCCAACCTGGGCTGCTTACAACCAGCCTACCTGCATGCAGGTCACACCCTGATGGTCTGTGTGTTGGTTCAGCATCTCTGACCCAAGCATCCGTTCTACAGACCCACTCTGGCTTCTACCAGCCTTAGTTTCTATTTGCAGGGTGATCCCAACACACTTCCAGTCCCAAATTTCCCTAAAACTGTGTGCTCTGCAGTGTCCAGCCCGCTCGTGGACAGATCAGAGAAGTAATAAGGTTTGTTTGTTCCTCTAAAGACACACACATACATGACAGCTTATTAACTTAAATAGGGCTAAATAACCCCTCCCTTTAAACACCACACTGAGTTGGTTTATAGTAAAATAAAACATAGGTTAAGGCATGCCGAATAAAAGGAATAAAGTTAGAAAGGGTTACTAGCAAATAAAAGTGAAAACACTAAAAGTCTAAAACTTAATCTAGCAAGATACAGGCTTTGTTCAAGATGGTTTCACTCACCAGTCATTCTTCTTCCCAGTCATAGCTGACTTTCTCCTTTCCATAGAAGCATGGCTTCTTTTCTTCTTAGGTGAAAAATCTTTGCCTAAGCAGGTTTTTCATCTATGTTCAATTCCAGAGACTTCAACCCCACCTTGGTTGAAGGACCCATCTTTCTCAGCTGGCAAGAGCTCTGGCCTGTTGTCTGTGTAGTGACGGTGCCAAAAATGGCTTCTGTCCTTGCTTATATCTTCCAAGTTCAAAGAACTGGTTTCAAGAGGCAGGATGACCTCATGCTGTTCTTCCCTTCTTGTGGGCTTCCCATCCTCCTGTATGATTTCTGTGTAAATGGTGCTTCCATTGTTTCTGATTCCACCATGCTTAATTTACAAAGGAGACAGGTAGATAGCTGGGACATTCCCTCCTGTATGGGCAGACTATATAGCCTAATATAAATGAGTATCCATAATTCCTTATATAGAGTTAATATATACAGTTCACAATTATATGAATCACAGTGTGTCATTAGCTTTCAGAAAAGACCTCACTCTGTACACTTTTTATAATACAGCAATATTGTATACAATCATAGACTTTAAGGTCAGAAGAGACCATTATGATCATCTAGTCTGACCTCCTGCACAACGCAGGCCACAGAATCTCACCCGCCCATTCCTGTAACAAACCTCTAGCCTATGCCTGAGTTATTGAAGTCCTCAAATCGTGGTTTAAAGACCTCAAGGTGCAGAGAATCCTCCAGCAAGTGACCTGTGCCCCACGCTACAGAGAAAGGCGAAAAACCTCCAGGGCCTCTGCCAATCTGCCCTGGAGGAAAATTCTTTCCCGACCCCAAATATGGCGATCAGTTAAACCCTGAGCATGTGGGCAAGACCCACCAGCCAGCACCCAGGAAAGAATTCTCTGTAGTAACTCAGATCCCACCCCATCTAACATCCCATCACAGGCCATTGGGCATATTTACCTGCTAATAATCAAAGATCAATTAATTGCCAAAATTAGGCTATCACATTATACCATCCCCTCCATAAACTTATCAAGCTTAGTCTTGAAGCCAGATATGTTTTTTGCCCCCACTACTCCCCTTGGAAGGCTGTTCCAGAACTTCACTCCTCTAATGGTTAGAAACCTTCATCTAATTTCAAGTCTAAACTTCCTAATGTCCAGTTTATATCCATATCAGTTGATTCAATTGCTTATCATTTGAGGTTCAGCATCCCTGTCTTTATAGACCAGTAAGCCTTTGAAATGGATTCTTCTGAAAAAGTAAAACCCAGACGTAGCTCTCTCCTGCTGGGTGTAGACCAGTGTTTCTCAACCTTTCGATACCAGGGACCAGCTTGCTGCCCTCCTAAACTGTGTCTGGGAGATCTCAGGGACCGGCGCCAGTCCATGGTCTGGTAATTCAGAAACACTGGTGTAAACAACATGCTGTCTTCTCCCCCACTTGTTAATGTGAGGTTTGCCTCCACTTCTTGTTACCTTAATAAGTCTGTTTACTGCTTATATGTATATTGAGGTAAACGCAGATTCCAGTCTCTACGCAAAAGAATAAATGGACACAAATCTGACATCAGGAATCATAACATTCAGAAACCAGTAGGAGAACACTTTAACCTGTCTGGTCACTCAGTAACAGACTTAAAGGTGGCAATTTTGCAACAGAAAAGCTTCAAAAACAGACTCCAACGAGAAACTGCTGAACTTGAATTGATATGCAAACTAGATACAATCAACTTAGGCTTGAATAGAGACTGGGAATGGCTGAGCCATTACAAACATTGAATCTATCTCCTCATGTAAGTATTCTCACACTTCTTATCAAACTGTCTGTACTGGGCTATCTTGATTATCACACTCTGAAGAAAACTTAAGAAAATCTAGTGTTTAGGCTGATAGCTTAACAAAGCACCGTTTGCATTAAAACCTTATTAGTACTTTTCTTGTGGACTTTCTAGTCTCCATAGTAGGAGCGTTTGCTCGAAAGGAAGTATCCCTGAACACACTAAATCTGCCACCAACTCAAATATTTATTCAGCTTTGCTGAATAGTGCCCTTTGGTCTGGCCACACTGTTTGATAAAAGTACCAGCCACTCTATTTAGATCCATACCAGCTGAGATGATCTCTCAGTTCAGGCTACAGTCAAGTAGGGGATCCTGAGTTCTGTTCATAAACCACAAAACAGACAAATTCTTTTTCCTACAGCATGGTTTCTTAGAGTGATTTCAAAACATAGGCATCAGTCCTCCAGAGAATTCTGTGTGAGCAGACCCCTGCATTCAGGCAGAGCTCCATTAACACTGAGCTCTGAGCAGCATTGATGCCTTAAACGGTCAGCTTCAAGTTTGTCCACAAAGGATGAGTGATGTTTCCCATTGTCTATATTCATACATGTAGATGGTGAGCTCTCTGAGGCAGAGGCTGTCTCTTTGTTATATGTTTGCACAGGGCCTAGCACAAAGGGATCCAGGTCTGTAAGTGCTGTCGTAATACTGGTACAACTCTAATATTAAGAATAATGGTTTCTTGCTAGTGCAACATCTTGGACAGAATTGCACGCGTGAGACATTATGAACTGTAAAAACAACGAGGAGTCCTTGTGGCACCTAAATTTGTTAGTCTCTAAGGTGCCACAAGGACGACTCCATTGTTTTTGCTGATACAGACTAACATGGCTACCACTCTGAAATCTCTCATTATGAACTGTAGAATTGGAGGATGAAGCCAGCAGAAGCAAGTAGTCCCCAAGCAGAATCATTAGCCACGAAATGCATGGTTTGTCAGTGAATAAGTGCTTCCAATCTCTGATACTCAATATTCAGAGTCATTATTTATTTATCTGAATTCCGTTAACACCTCCTACGTACTATGTAACTTCCATGAAGACACAGGAACAAAGTGTTTTCTTACTTTGCGCTGCCACATATAACAAAGCGAGGAAGCCAATCCATTTCTGAAAGGTGGTAGAAAGCAAAGCAGTACCCATAAACTAAACAAAATGACAACGGTAGGCAATAAAATCTGGCATGGGGGCCAGAAATATGCACTTATCAAATGAGATTATTTTATTACTTCACCTGGCTAAAATGAATCTGTTGGGTTTATCAGTGATTTATTTCTACGGAGACCGCAATGTTCAGGTAGAATAGTTAGGCTAACAACAAAATTTGGGCAAGATCTTGGGGAGCAACTGAACTGCAAAAAGGTAAAAGAACATTGCAAATTTCAAATACAGCCATACTTTCACAATGACTTTCATGTTGTCCAGTACATTTTAATTCATGACACAAATGAATCATTATAAATATTGTCTATATGCATTATACTCTGTTACAATATCCTGTTGTCCGTGCAGTCATTGCTGCTGGGAAAAGGTTTGGACTCCATTTGAAAAAATGGTTATATTTTTCCTTTTGTAATTTTTGCGTCATGTACCCCATGAGGATGGTGGGTATCTTTGTGTGTATGTACAGGTATATTATAAAAACGTGGCAGTGATATCCATGTGAAAGCGTGCAGGGGCATATGATAAATTACATTTATCATGCACTCTCCCCTCAACACTCTGCCCACTAATCCATCTCCCCTAGCATTTATTCTACGATTTCACCCCCTGAGCAGCTTCCTGCAGTTTCATTGTCTTGAATACAAATACAACAGCAAAATCAATTCGCCATCAAAATGTTTCTATTTTTCCCCTAAATGTGAGCATTTCTGCTCCAAAACAAAACCAGTTCAAAGCCCAGCACAGGCAATGCTCAGTCCTGGTTACAGCAATAAATGTAATATCTCAATATCTTGTGACCCTTCAGGGCTAGAAATGGGAGTCTAATCCTTTTGGGGAGGGGAGATTCCCAGCATTCCAGTTGCTCCAGTTTTGAAAACTCCCAGTGACTTTAAGGGAGTAAAATGGTACGTGTGGAACAGTTATTTTAGGTCATTTGGTGAGGTATCTTATATATTTGGTTTAACTTTTCTCTCCTGCTGAGCCTTGGATTTCTAGGGTGAAATCCTGGCCCCACAAAGTCAGCAGGACTTTTGCCATTGATTTCAGTGGAGCCAGGATTTTACCCGTGGTAACAAAGGCACCTGGCTGCACAGGCAGAGGGGTGCAAGAAATAGTCCCAATAAATTTATTTTAAAACTCTCCAAACCATGCCCAAAATAGTTTCTGTGCAATTATTATAATTATTTAATTTTTAGATTATAGCAGCACCCAGAGGCCAGGATCAGTTGTGCTAGGCACTATAAAATCTGTGTCATACCCAGAACAGAAAATAGTGTGAGGTGGTAGAAACACTTGAATAATTGCAAAACTTTAAGGGATGAAGTGGCACAAACGGGTATGGGCTCTGATCATACATAATCATAAATACCACGTGTACAAGAGGGTTCTGACAACAAGAGACTTTAATTATAAGTATTGCAGTGTTCTAGTTCGTCTCCCATTAGTATTTTTACCTGAGTTATCTTTTATTAAACACTGTGCCATTTAACAGCCACTCTGGAGGGTGAGAAACTGAGCCTGAGTAAAGTATCAGAATTCGTGTGAAACAGATGTTAGCCTTACATTTAAAAAGGTTTAGTGCTTCTGCTGGTGTTAAGAGAAGGAAGCAGGTGACCCTATTTCCATTCATTATTTATCCATTTTGTGATTCCAAATAAAATCTAAATCTTCAGATTAAGGCTCTCCTCATAACTGTAACGTGCTGTCATCTATTCTCTGGGCAGACACTCATTACAGGGCACTTGAGAAAAGCTTCATCTATAACAACTGCAGCAAATGATAGCTTAAAGCAGTGGTTCTCAACCAGGGGTCCAGGGCTCCCTGGGGGGCCATGAGCAGGTTTCAGGGGGTCTGCCAAAATAAACCAGAGAGCAGGGTCAGCATTAGACTCACTGGGGCCCAGGGTAGAAAGCCGAGTTCCGAGCCCAAGCCCCTTCTCCCCAGGCTGAAGCAGAAGCCTGAGCAATTTAGCTTTGTGGGGCCCCCTGTGGCATAAAGCCCTGGGCAATTGCTCTGCTTGCTACCCCGTAACGCTGGCTCTGGCTCTTAATCTACTGAAAAACAGTGGTTGTGTACATGGTGGGCTGTGTCATTTTTATAGCATGTTGTGGGGGGGGGGGCCTGAAGGAAAAAGGTTGAGACCCCTCTGGCTTAAAGAACAAGAGGGGCTCCATTGTCAGTTCTTTCAGTTTAACTAACTCTCGTTCATTAGACTGCCTCAACACATCCCCATAGTCACACAGACCTGGAACCTAGGGCTGAGATTGTTTCTCTATGGAGAGGCACATGGGTCATACATGCTTAGTTCCTTTTTCACACCTAGAAGTGTCTCTCCAAGTTTTCCCATTGTTTAAAAGTTGTGTAATCTTTTCCCCTCTTCCCAATCACTGGGATCTGGATCTACTCTTCACCCCCTCCTTTCAAACCCATAACTAAGTGTCCCCTATCCTTCATATCTCTCAGATTGGCCTCTCTAGTGCGGATCACTTTGGCCAGAAGAATCTGAGAACTATAAGCCCTTATGTCTAATTCTCTAGTCTTAATTTCTAAGGACAGTATTTCTGGGCTTTCTTCATTATACCCGTCATGCTGATTGAAGCTGAATGATGGGACTTTTAATAAAACTCTGGCAAGATCTCTTCAGCCATTTCGGGGGTTTCAGGGCAGGGGTGCTGGAACAGTTTGTATAGTGGGGGTGCTGAGAACCATTGATCCAAACTGTAAGCCCTGTATATAATGGAAACCACTTTAAATCAGGGGGTGTACCCCCACCACCCCTAGTTCCAGCACCTATGTTTCACGGTGAATCCTCCCTACACACACACACACACACACACACTTTATCCACTTTAAAAAAGAAACTTTAATTGATCCTTTCTATATGGGGCTATGGCAAAAATAGATGTTTGAAACTTGAAACTCACCATGGCTAAACCTCTGATTGAGAAGTAATGCCTCTTCTTGTGCTTAAAAAAATGGTTTTAATTTACCAGAGTTGGTTTGTAATTGTATCCTGAACATGTGCAATAGACAATTTTGTTAAATACATAGATATGTACAATAAATATATATATATATATATATATATATACATTAAAGAGTACCGCTAATTAAGTCTGCACTTTTCAAAACAGACTGACTTTAAAGATCCTCAGCTTGGCCTTGACCAGCATTGGCTTCAGTGGAACTATGCCAATTTACACCAGCTGCAGCTGGTAGCCGTTGGGACGTTAATTCACATGTCTGCTTGTTTAGACTCCTAGGCCAGGTTGGAGGTGGTTTAGTTTGGTAAGGCAATCCTTTACTTTCTTTTTAACTAGAAACACTCCTTAGCCCACCTCTAGAGTGATTGTTGTTTAGTAGTCATCGAAAGCAAGGACTTGTGAATGTAAGTTTATGAAGGAGAATTGGAAGCCAGATAAGTTCAGACTAGAAATAAGGCAGAGATTTTGAATGATGAGGGTAAATAACCATTGTTAGAACTTACGTTGGGTCGAGGTGGATTCACAATCATTGACAATTTTTAAATCAAGATTGGATGTTTTTCTAAAAGGTATGTTACACTTGAAAAAGAAATTAATTAAGGAAAGTCCTGTGGCCGGTGTAATTCAGGAGGTTAGACTATATGATGTCTGTGGTCACTTCTGATCTTGTAATGTATGAATCAATCATTTACAAAGGAGGAGTTATTTTGGACACTTTTCTAATTCTTTAAAATGTTCCCTTCTGTCTTTAGGCACTGTACGGATGTTCTGTGCTGTGTAATCTTCATAGTCGTCATTCTGGGTTACATTGCATTAGGAATTCTGGGTAAGTAAACCCAGCCACGGTAGTGGCTTCTCTTGCAGGGGGAGTAAATAAGTGAGTCATTATTTTTAATTGAAGAGTCCATTTAATTTTAAACTTTCTAATCAATGAGCCATGTGTTTTCTAGGACATTAAATGCCTGTTATAGTCAGGGAGAGGTTGAAAATTATGTGTTTATTGATGGAAAAAACCAAAGTAAAATATATGCAGGTAAAAATGCCATGGTTCAATCATTTTGCTATCATAAACTATAATTGAGACAGGAAAATCCTGGCACTTGTCACTTGTCAAAAAACAAAAGCTAGAGAAAAACATTCATTTTTTAAGAGGCTTTGCATTCTTTAAAATATTAGCAAGAGACTCTATGGGAGCAATGAATGGAGCAGAAAAAACTTCATTTAATTGTGGGGGACAGAGCTGTTTGCTTATCAGGATATTCCGTGGTAACCGTTTAGTTTGCTTGTCTGAGAGAACTTCACTGAGACTGTCTAAATGAGTGAGGGCAAATGCCAGCTACCATAAAAGTACAGTTACTATGTGTTTGCATATTTGACTGAACTTAATTTCCTAATAAAAGACCATATGGCCCTGGCTTAGACACACGAAATGTCATCACTCTTTTTAATTCTGTGTTAGCAGTTTGGCTTTGTACAGTAGAGAAAATACTATGTGTAGTGTCAGAAGATGACAATAAGCAAGATTGATTTTACACAACCAGTAGAAATCAGTAAGTATACGGGAATGTACATCATCCTCTCATTAGAATATACTATTGGCACAGCATCCCAAAAGTCATAATTTGTTCTCTGTCTCTCTTCAGCTCCCTGTCTCTCTCACTTTACCTTGTAGTATTTAAACACTGAACAGGTAGTTAAGATTTTGCTGCTTCTCTCTCCAGGTGCTCCTGTGTGCGTGTGTTGTTCATTCCCTTGTTCACACATACTAGTTGTCCCTTCATGGAACATCCTGCTTTCAGAAAGGGGGAAAGGGAAGGAAATAAAGTGAATACACTCAGGGCCGGCTCCAGGCACCAGCCAAGCAAGCTCGGGGCGGCAGATTGTACGAGGCGGCATTCGGCCCAATCCTAGGGCGGCACAGCCGCTTTTTTGTTTTGTTTTGTTCCGCTCTGGCCGCCCTGTAGCGGGCGGCGGCACAGAGGAGGGGAGCGCCCTGCAGCAAGCCCGGCAGGGCAGCCCGTGTCCTTCCCTCCCAGCTGACCGCGGCGCGGAGCCCTCCCGGCAGGCGGCGCGGCGGTTGGGGCTGTGTGGCAGCGCCCCCCTGAAGCCCTGGCCGCCTCCTTCTCTCTTTCCCCCCTGCCTCCTCCCCCGCTAGCCGGGGCACCAGCGCAGGGAGTCCCACCGCACCCTGGCTCCGGCCGCGCTGCTGGTGCTTTTTTTTTTTTGCTTGGGGCGGCAAAAAGGCCAGAGCTGGCCCTGAATACACTTGCAAGCAATAACAGTCAAGGGGGTCATTGCAGTTGAAAGGTAGCACCACACACTGACCCCATAACAGGCAGTTGTTGTCTAATGAATGGAGCATGATGCTGGCAGGCAGGAAACCTGTGTTCCACTCATGACTGTCACTAAGTTGCTGTGCCACGTCAGGCAAGTAACGTAACTACTCCGTGCCTCAGTTTCTCGATCTGTAAAACCGAGAGGAATTATTTAAGCTCAGTACCAATGTGGACACAAGAACAAATGGATATAAACTGGACATTAGGAAGTTTAGACTTGAAATTAGACGAAGGTTTCTAACCATCAGAGGAGTGAAGTTCTGGAACAGCCTTCCAAGGGGAGTAGTGGGGGCAAAAGATATATCTGGCTTCAAGACTAAGCTTGATAAGTTTATGGAGGAGATGGTATAATGGGATAGCTTAATTTTGGCAATTAATTTGTCTTTGACTACTAGCGTAAATATGCCCAATGGCTTGTGATGGGATGTTAGATGGGGTGGGATCTGAGTTACTACAGAGAATTCTTTCCTGGGTGCTGGCTGGTGAGTCTTATCCACATGCTCAGGGTTTAGCTGATCGCCATATTTGGGGTCGGGAAGGAATTTTCCTCCAGGGCAGATTGGCAGAATCCCTGGGGGGTTTTCGCCTTTCTCTGCAGCGTGGGGCACGGGTCACTTGTTGGAAGATTCTCTGCACCTTGAAGTCTTTAAACCATGATTTGAGGACTTCAATGGCTCAGACACAGGTTTGATACAGGAGTGGGTGGGTGAGATTCTGTGGCCTGCATTGTGCAGGAGGTCAGACTAGATGATCATAATGGTCCCTTCTGACCTTAAAGTCTATGATTCTATGATAATACCTACCTTTGTAAAGCACTTTGAGATCCATGGATGGAAAAAAATCTGTATAAGGGCAAAGAGTTAACTAATAAGCTCTTAATACAGGTCCTGTGCCTGTGTGCCATACGTGGATCCAGTACTTTAATGGTTTCATTAGCTATGGGATTCTTTTTGGGGACAGTAGTGGGTAGAGGGTGAGGGAGAAGGGTGTCTCTAACTGTACTTCATGCATTATTTAGTCACATTCAGACTAGCTTGTCTGAAGTCCTTTGGCTTCCTTGCACAGCTCAGACTCTGATGCTTCCTTAACATCAATGGCATCCTACTTGGGGATGGGGATCTGTCTGGTCTGTATCTGCTGCTGCTACTGGAGTGCATATGAATGAAATTTTGCATATGCTCTCTCATCTCTGCCTCCTCTTTTGATCCTGCTGCTTGTACTATTTGCTGTAGAGTGATGCTACGATCCGAGTTGCCCTACTTTAATTGCCCAGTTACATTGTCTGTACCTCACTGGCCTCTTGTTTCATTCCAAGCTGGTACCAGCACTCATTTGACGTGTGTGTGTGTGTGTGTGCGCGCGCATATACAGACTTGCCAAGCAGGGCTGGCACCAGCACAGCAAGCAGGTGCTTGGGGCGGCCAAAGGAAAAAAGGGGCGGCACATCCGGGTCTTCGGCGGCAATTCAGTGGCGGGTCCCTCAGTCCCTCTTGGAGGGAAGGACCTTCCGCCGAAATGCTGCCAATCGCGGCTGCTTTTTTTTTTTTTTTTTCCCCCGCCGCTCGGGGCGGCAAAAACACTGGAGCCAGCCCAGCTGCCAAGCCTCCCACCTGAAGCAGGAGTATCCCACATTTGGAATATTTTACTTCCCCGTTCCCCCTCTAATGTTCCTCCAGCTCTTCCTGCTCCCTGTTAGTCAGCTGGTGTGTTACTGTTCTGTTCCTGTCCTCCTTTCACCGCTCAAACACACAGCCCAAGTGGAGGAGCTGGGCTCAGATCATGGGAGCATTCCTTGTTCTCTTTAATACGTGAACACTCCCCTGACAGGTGAGTGGCCCCTACTCTGGATGTTGTGTCGGACAGAGTATTGGCACACTGATGAACACACAGAGAGAGGCAGAAGTGAGCACTGGCAATTTGTAGTTGTGCAGCATTCTTGTGCATTCAGATCTTCCTGCCAGCCTGTACAATCTCCCTCCAGCACTGCACAAATCTCCCTTAATCCTTTGGCTAGAGTTCCATGGCAGCTTTGCATGTGCTGTTTCCAAACATCATGTTCTGCATGAAATACATTGCACAAGCCGAGGGAGGCAAAAGATGAGTGGTTGGCCAGATTCCTCTCTTCCCTGACTCTGTGGTCTCAGACAATGGGATCAGTGTGGTGTGTATGTGATGGTGAATTTGTCCATATAGGGTACATTTGCACATGCCTTGGAATCCTATTGTGAAAAAAACCTTCAACCAAACGCTTAGGTATAAAACATTGAGGGGTTTGGAATCCAACCCTGGATCCAGATCCAAATTTTGTGGCTGGCCACTGTTTTTTTTCTGTGACGGGTGGATCCAAATTTTTGCATCTGAACACCCCTATTACATATCCAAATCTAAACCCCGTATGGTGCCTGCTTTTTCTTTGTCCTCAGATTGTGATTCATCCTTCTTATTTTAAATGAAAGATGAGATCAGCATGAGTCCTACTCCAAAGGCCAGCCCTGCTCCAAATGCATGAGTGTCAATAAAGTTCATATGAAGAGAAAATAGATTATAAATCAATTCTCCGTCATGAGTTATGCCTTAAGCATCTCCTGTCCTTTGGCTTATTATAGAAATAAAAAAGTCGATTTTCCTGGTTTCTTGACTATGTGAGAATAGCTTCCTCGTTTCACATGTCATTTGGCTGGATAAAGAAAGGAAATACTCAAACTAGGGCTGTTGATTAATCGCAGTTAACTCACACAATTAACTAAAAAAAATGAATCACGATTAAAAAAATAATCATGATTAATCGCACTGTTAAACAATAGAATACCAATTGAAATTTATTAAATATTTTTGGATGTTTTTCTACATTTTCAAATATATCGACTTCAATTACAACACAGAATACAAAGTGTACAGTGCTCACTTTATATTATTTTTTATTACAAATATTTGCACTGTAAAAATGATAAAAGAAATAGTATTTTTCAATTCACCTCATACAAGTACTGTAGTGCAATCTCTTTATTGTGAAAGTGCAACTTACGAATGTAGGTTTTTTTGTTACGTAACTGCACTCAAAACCAAAACAATGTAAAACTTTAGAGCCTACAAGTCCACTCAGTCCTACTTCTTGTTTAGCCAATTGCTAAGAGAAACAAGTTTGTTTACATTTACGGGAGATAATGTTGCCCACTTCTTAAATAAATGGTATTCTATTATTGTTCAATAGTGCGATTAATCGCAATTAATTTTTTTAATCACTTGACAACCCTAATTCAAACCCATCACTTGGAGCTGCTATTGATTGAAAATCTGTGGCTCACTTTCTACTCTCTATGTGTGCACAACTCCCACTGGCCTCAGCTGGGCATGCACTTACGTAACCGCAGATATAATTTGGCTTGGTATGTGTTTCAAGAGGGCTGAAGTGGGGTCTGGGAAAAAGGTAATCAAATCTCCTTGAAAGATCAAAATCAGTGATTTATGATAATAGCCTATCTCCATCCTGCTTCAGTGGTGGTTGCTGTTGAATGATTATACTGAACAGAAATATGTATTACATGAGTTATTCCTTGCCATAATTGTGTTACCTTTACAGATGATTTGATAAATGAAAGGGGGGGGGGTAGCTCCCTTTTATGGACACCCAGCCAGCCAGTTAGCTATAAAATCCCTCTTGGTAGCTGTTCTCTACTTGCTTTACCTGTAAAGGGTTAAAAAGTCTGACTGCATGCATAGGTAAAAGGAAGGGAGTGGGCACCTGATCAAAAGAGCCAATGGGAAGGCTAGAACTTTTTAAAATTGGGGAAAAAATAAACTTTCCCTTTGTGTGTCTGTCTGTTCTCCGGCGATTGGGGACAGAGCAGAGACAGGGCTGGGACAATGCTGTAAAAAGCTTTAAAACCAGGTATGACAAATCATCAAATCATACCTCGAACCTACTTATCTGAAACCCCAGATATGTAAGGAGATCAGGGAATGTCTAGGATGATGCAATTAGGTTTATTTCTTTAATTCTTATTGGCTTGTGGACTCCTCTCTGCTAACCCCCAGATGCTTTTGTTTTGCTTGTAACCTTTAAGCTGAACCTCAAGAGAGCTATCTTGATGCTTAAGTTTTGTAATTTTTTTTAAAGATCTAGCAAAAAGCCTAAGTTCCAGATGTATTTTCTTTCTTTTTGTTTTTAATAAAATTTACCTTTTTTAAGAACAGGATCAGGTTTTTTGTGTCCTAAGAAGTTTGTGCACATGTTGTTTAATTAGCTGATGGCAACAGCTCAGTTCCTTTGTTTCTGTCTCAGCTCTTCCCCGGAGGGTGTGTGTGAAAGGGCTTGAAGGTACCCCACAGGAAGGAATTCCCAAGTACGCCTTTCTGGGTTCCAAAAGGGGGCTTTATTGCATTTTGGTGGTGGCAGCATCTACCTATCCAAGGTCAGAGAGAAGCTGTAACCTTGGGACTTTAATACAAGCCTGGAGTGGCCAGTATTAATTTTTAGAATCCTTGCGGGCCCCCACCTTCTGCACTCGAAGTGCCAGAGCTGGGAAACAGCCTTGACAGATGAAAAAAGAGTGTCAATTTAACAGTCAATGAAACTTTTATTCCTTAGAGAACTAATTCAGTCCTTCCTATTTATTTGGGAGATTTGGGGCTTAACAGGGAGAGACTTTAAAAAAATAAAAATAAAAAAAAAATCTACCAGACAGCCTAAAATCTATGGTAGTTTTAATTCAGCAAAATGCATGTGAAGGGCAGCTAATGAATTATCATAGAAAGAGCTCAAGGCTTCAAAGGATGGAGTAATTCAAAAGGAACAAAACTGAGTATGATTTAGATTTACTCCTGAACTGTGGTTCATATACTAACCTGATCACAGCCTCCTGAAGAGTTTCTGGTACAAAGAGAAATCACTCCCCGCCCCCCCCCCCTTCCAATCAATAGTTTCACCATATGTAGTTCAGATCCTCTTAGAGCAACATTATTATTTGCAATAGCAAATTTCTCCAGATGTGTCTCTTACATTAAAGGAACAATGGTGTTTTTATCCTTTATTGCGCTTAGCCAAGCCAAGAGTTATGATCGTGTATCAAAGTAAGCCATCTCCACAACTTGTAAAATCTTACCCTCAAGAGTCCACTTCATGTTTATAAATTCTTCTTACATTTTAACATAATTTTGTCTTCTAGTAAAGGATTGATGGATTTAGAGTCGAAATGGGAACTTGAGATTATCATGCTTGTTCTTCATCTAAGATGCGCCTTGCTTTCATTTGGTTTCCCTCCTCCCTCCCCCAATTTCTATAGCTCCAGCTATGAAAGACTTATTCTTCTAGAACAGAATTCTTCTGATTTGTGTTCACGGGCACAACTGGGGACTAACCACTGGGCTGGTAGGCCACCTGTGAAGTAGTGAACAATATGTTGCTTATGTAGTAGGCCTGCTTCTAGTAATGTTTATGCAACAGCGGTGTCATCAGCATGGGTTTACAAATTCAGTATCATATGTCCTATTATCTGCTTCACTGCATTTGTAAATTGTTTGTGTTAAAAAGCCATAAGCACAGTTGGGTAGGCCTGTTCTTCCACATATTAAAATGTTAAAAGCATACCTTTAAGGGAAACAAAATAATGATATGAAAGCCTGTATTCCCAAGAAGCACACTGTTGAGGGAATGACTCAGATAAGCTAAACAGATTTGCAGTTATTTTTTAAGTGTCAGTGGAAGCTGTTGTTCTAATCACAGTTTCTCCTTGACAAGGAGTTTTCCAGTATTTGCATCCACTGGCTCAACCATACAGCAAAAAAATAAAAATAAAAATGTATTTGATAAACATTTAAAATGATAGACATTAGCCATTTCTGATATCATACTTGTGTACATCAGTGACAGGATAATGACATAACTTCAGCCATCCCGAATGTGGATCCCTGTCTGTCAACTGCTTTGCCTGTGTTATATGCTGCCCCACTGCTACACTGACGGCTGACTCAGCTGGGTTGGTTGATGTATTTGTTTCAGCCCAGCTGTGTATGCCAACATTCAAACTGTGATTTTACAAGCATCAGACCACGCACAACCTTTTGCTGGCATGAAAGTTCTATATACTTGGATTCAGTTTCATTTAGTACTTGATATTGGGTCACCAATAGGGCAGTGAAACAAAGACTCAAACACTACTCTTTGAGGCTAATCATGATAATAACCTTCCACTGTCAATGGAGGCTGCTGATTTAGGTACAATTCTACACTGAATAGGATATTTATCATATGGGATTCTTTTCCCAACATTGTTCTAACTCACAAAGAAAGTAGTAGTTGTTTTTACTCTCCTGTTTTCTGCTGCAATATTAATCAAATGCTAAATCTCCATCCTCTATAATGGACCAATTCTTCTCGGTTTCTCTCTGAAAATTAGTTGAGATGTACTTTCCCCAGCAGATGTGATTTCAAACTAAAGGAAACCAATTTTACAGCAAACCCAGATAAATCTGTTTTCTAAAGCTGTTTTCTAGATAAGGGGCCCAGTTTTGATTCCAGTAAAGTTGACGAGAGCAAGTGTTGACGTAGAAAAGCTTGTTTACCATATTTTTTAAACCAGGTTCATCCAACACTGGTTTAGTGCCCCAATATGACTGAGGCCTCAGGCTTGTAGGAAAGCTACAACCAAGAATCAGTAGGTATGGGCAATTGGATGAAGGCAACTGGACAAGAGTCCCCAAAGACTGGAAATACTGTTCAGAATACTTCACAAAAACAAAAGTATGAACAAAATGTTCCAGCACTTATACCTCACTAATTCCCACTAATGCCCAGGAAGCCCATTGCAAAGGATCACGTTTGGAGAATTAGTGAGTTAATGGCCTAATCCAAACCCAGTGAAACCAGTGAGAGTCATTCCAATGACTTCAGTGGGCATTGGATGATGAGTAATGAGAAATGATAAAACAGTAAGGATACATAACAAAATGTACTTTGTTTATCTGTATATAATTGTATTGCCAATGATGTTTCAGTGCATACAAGCATCCAATTTTTGTCATCTGCAAGCTTAATTAGAAGACATAAAATCCTCACTGATGAAATTTGGAGATGACACAAAAAATGGGGGAGTCACAAATAATGAAGAGGACAGGTCACTGATACAGAGCCTTCCGGATTGCTTGGTTAGCTGGATGCAAGCAAGCAATAAGCTGTTTTGATACAGCTAAATGTAAATGTATACAACTAGAAACAAAAAATGTAGGCCATGCTTACAGGATGGGGGATTCTATCCTAGGAAACAGTGACTTTGAAAAAGATTTGGGGGTTGTGGTGGATAATCAGCTGAACATGAGCTCCCAGTGTGGCACTGTGGCCAAAAGGTGCAATCCTTGGATGCATAAACAGGAGAATCTCACGTTGAAATAGAGAGGTTATTTTACCTCTATATTTGGCACTTCTGTGATGACTTACTGTGTCCAGTTCTGCTGTCCACAATTCAAAAAGGATGTTGATAAAGTGGAGATGGTTAAGAGAAGAGCCACGAGGATTAAAGGAATAGACTCACAGAGCTCAAATGTGGGTGACTTGATCACAGTTTATAAACACCTACCTGGAGAAGAAATATTTTATAATGGTCTCTTCATTGTAGCATACAAAGGTGCAACATGATCCAGTGGCTGGAAGTTGAAGTTAGAAAAATTGACACTGGAAATAAGATGCACATTTTTAACAGTAAGGGTAATTAACTATTGGAATAATTTACCAGGGGTTATGGTGGATTCTCCATTACTGGAAATTTTTAAATCAAGACTGGATATTTGTCTAAAAGCTCTGCTCTAGGAATTATTTGGGGTAAGTTCTCTGGCCCGTGTTATACAGGAAGTCAGGGTAGATGATCACAGTGGTGATCTGGCCTTGGAATCTATGAATCAATTCTTTGTAAAAGTAAGAAAGAGCCTTAAGGCAAGAAGAACAAAGAATGATCTGTTGCAGGATGGTTGAAAAGGGAGCTGCTATCATAGAGACCATTTATGATGGAGTCAAACATTTTGCTTTTGGACAGACAGTGGTGGGGAAAATGGGTTGCCTCATGGGCCACTAGGCACAGGAGATTCTGGATATGTCTACACAGCAAAGAAAAACCTGTGGTCTGGCCTATGCCAGTCGACTCAGGCTTGTGAGGCTCGGGCTGCGGGGCTGTTTCATTGCTGTGTAGACTTCTGGACTCTCATCCAGTCCCTGCTATCACAGGCAGTCTCCTTACAGCACTCTGATATTTGCTGAGCAGTGGGGAGAGGGTTGCTTTCTGTGTGTAAATGGTGTTCTGGGATGATTAGCAAAGTTATACTGCAATTTTTCTTTTTTTCCTAATTGTGATTGATGGGTGGGGGGAGGAAATAATTGTAGATAAAATATCCTACCTAGGAAGGGAATATTGTTGGCAGTAGCAGATAATTATCTATACCCTGCAGAAGACGTTTTGCTACTGAAATCTCAGCACTATTTTGAATCTGATTTGACAGGTTTTATTCATGCTGCCTTCTGCTATGCTAGTTTGAGGGGAAATACAGTCAAGAAGGGAACAAATGGTTTCTTTTAGTAATTTTCAAATACTTTTAAAAACTAATTTTTGGCGGTGGAAAGGTTGATAAGAAAACCCATCTAAGAGCATACAAATAAGGGATTAAACCCATTTGGTGTCAGCAGCGAAACTGATCCATTTGGCCTTGTCTTTTAACTGCATGAGATGCAGGAAAATATTAAAGAACACTCCCCATTGTCATACAGTCACAAAGGAGGAAAGCATACAATAGAACACAGAAATAGCCCACTCACTCAACATTTAGATTATTTCATAAGCCAAATTTACATATATCTAAAGACTGACTGTATGGATTCATATAAGGAAGATCATGTCTAATAGGTTACATTACTGAGTGAAGTCAATGGGACTTCTCACAGGTGAGGAATTTTCATACATTGCAGAATATGGGCCTTAATAGATAAGGGAGAAAATAGACAGAATTTATTTGAATGTCTAGAAGATATTTGAGACCAACTAGCAGATTATTTTACAAACTAAAAAGCATGGTGTAATTGAGACATATTAAAATGAATTAAAAACTAGCATAAGATCCAGAAACCAAGAGTGCCAGAAAAATAAAACCATTTAGGGTGAAAGATAACATGGCAAATTCTGAGTTGGTATGCAGTGGTGCAGCTATATTAGTCAATGGAGGGTATGTTGCAGATCTAGCCCATAGTCTGCAAGGATAAGTATTACATCTACTGTTCTGTGATTTGCAGAGGTTCTCTCTCCATTCCACCCATCACCGTAGTATCTAAGTGCCCCTGCTACTGCAATGACTTTAAGGAAGATTTAATTTCTAGTGTGACTAAATTTAGCACACAAAATCAACAGAAAAGTGGGGCAATTATAGAAGAACAAGTTCAAAGTAATTTGTATAGATCAGGGCCTAAAGTGACTTCTGACATTCAGTGTACACTCTGAGAGGAGGACACTAGGGGCTAAAAATAATCATAATGGCTATAGCCTCCTCTACACACTACAGAGCAAAGAAAAGGCTGGAGAATTATCACAGTTAATAAAACTAAATCCAACCACATTTTGCAGCAGTTGTATTAGTAAGCCAGATCTAGGGATGTACGGGTATAGGACATACTGTGTGGGCTAATGTGCTGGCACCATCCTGCACTTGTAAGGTGATATTTAGAATGTGAGGTGAAGTTCTGATTATTTTGTTATGGGGAGGATATAGATAGAAATTGTGATAGTCAAGGGCAGTCAAAATTATTCAGAGCTTACTGGGGAGTTGTGAAGATTTGTCAGGTCTGACCTCTGTAGCTTAGAAAAAAATGATACTAATGATGATTTTCCTAGTGGTGTACTAGATCCTGAATGGGAACGGAAATAAGCAGTTTGAGAAAATGAGATTTTTCAGGAGCAAGAAATCCTCGCCTGAAGTTGAGGAAGGAATAGAAGCAGCATCCTCCAGTTCAGGCTGAGGTTCTGTACTCGTACAGTTGTCTCTACTTCTATGTACTGAACAAATCAGCATAGCCAGCTACAGCGCTGAGAGCTGAGCACGTGGTTTTATAGCCTGAAATGGGGGGTTGCATCCCTTGTTAATGTGACTCAATAGCCGCTAGATTGTCATCACCAAATCTTGCCTTCTCGCACACCCATGTAACCCCATTCGTTTCAGTGGGGTCGTGGGTATAAGCAAAGGCTCAGTTTGGTCTGTGAGGTTTAGCTCCATAGCAGAGTGTGGCTTTAAGCCAACAAAGCTTTTGCAATGCCTCCTCTTTCTCCTTTTAATAACCATTATTTTCTAAGTGCATTACCTCATATTTTGGCCACATACCAGACGTGTGTGTCCTGAAGGAAAAAAAGATAAATGTTTTACTGTCTGACTGATTCATCCATATTTTATTTTATTTTTTCCTTAAGAAATCTACTGTTTAAGGAAAATCAATTCTCTTCAGTAGCTATTGGGAGAGGTTAAAATAGTACATGACAGATGGTGCATTTTAATTGCTAGAGAACTTGAACTATTAGCAAGCTACTGCTGGACACTTGGAATGTGGTGTTAAAAGATCTGTCTATCTCTTTATATATTTGTAGCTTGGGTGCATGGTGACCCCAGGAAGGTGGTCTATCCAACTGACAGCTATGGACAGTTCTGCGGCCAGAAGGACACCATAAATGAGTGAGTACTCAGAGGATTCATCTGGCTTTATTTCTCATGAGGCATGCATGAGAAATGAGGTATCAGCCCTCGGCCTCCTGGGAATTAAATTGGAAGGCTGCAGAAGAAGCAACCTCCACCCCACCGTACTGTATTTATTCCAGTTAAGGTTTCTGAAAAGCTCAGTTGATCAGTGGAAATTTAGACCTGAGTTATTTCTGTAATGCAGCTGTTTGCATAGTATGGAGACTGTGAATAGTAAAATACCATTATAAAGTATGGCTTGTGCCATTAAGTGCAAAGAGATCCATCCTAGACAAATTAGAGGATTAGGCCAAAAGAAACCTGATGAGGTTCAACAAGGACAAGTGCAGAGTCCTGCACTTAGGACAGAAGAATCCCATGCACTGCTACAGACTAGGGACTGAATGGCTAGGCAGCAGTGCGGCAGAAAAGGACCTAGGGGTTACAGTGGACGAGAAACTGGATATGAGTCGACAGTGTGCCCTTGTTGCCAAGAAGGCTAACGGCATTTTGGGCTGTATAAGTAGGGGCATTGCCAGCAGATCGAGGGACGTGATCATTCCCCTCTATTCGACATTGGTGAGGCCTCATCTGGAGTAGTGTGTCCAGTTTTGGTCCCCACACTACAAGAAGGATGTGAAAAAATTGAAAAGAGTCCAGCGGAGGGCAACAAAAATGATTAGGAGGCTGGAGCACATGATTTATGAGGAGAGGCTGAAGGAACTGGAATTGTTTAGTCTGCAGAAGAGAAGAATGAGGGGGGATTTGATAGCTACCCCCAACCAAAGAGGATGGGTCTAGACTGTTCTCAGTGGTACCAGATGACAGAACAAGGAGTAATGGTCTCAAGTTGCAGTGGGGGAGGTTTAGGTTAGATATTAGGAAAAACTTTTCACTAGGAGGGTGGTGAAGCACTGGAATGGGTTACCTAAGGAGGTGGTGGAATCTCCATCCTTAGAGGTTTTTAAGGTCAGGCTTGACAAAGCCCTGGCTGGGATGATTTAGTTGGGAATTGGTCCTGTTTTGAGCAGGGGGTTGGACTAGATAGCCTCCTGAGGTCTCTTCCAGCCCTGATATTCTATGATTCTATCTATGAGCTCTCACTGTCTGCTGCTAGCTACCTGCTGCCTTTATGCTACTAGAGAGAGCGATGTGTGGTCTGAGCTCAGGTCTGGGGGACAGACAGCTCTGACACAGACTCCCTCTTTGGCCTTGGTCTTGTGTCTTAACCCAACTTTATTTTCCAATCTCTTAAATGTGGGTGGCAATTCCTAGCTCATCTGGGGAGCTGCAAGGATTAGTTAATCTGTTAGTATCTGTGAAGTACTTGCAGATGAAAAGAGCTATATGGGTCGAAACATTATTTCTATGAAAACTGAAGCTGGAGCCATGAAACCACATTACAGGAAAGTTTTTCCTTTTTTTAAAGTTTGCATTGAACACCCCTCACTTCATTATCACTGATATTAAATCCAGTTCCATGCAAGCAGCAACCAAAAGCACACAGTTGATGCAACTCTTCTGCTGCCTCTTATTCCTCTTCCCATTCAGCTTGCAGGGATGGAACAGAGGAAGCAAGTGTCCAGGCCCCTTGCATGGAGATAGGGAGTAGTGTGGAGGAACACCCAAGATGGTGTCCCCTCCCAGGCAGGGAAGGGAGCGGAGGAGAAGTCTGGAAACAGTCTGTGCCACTTGCTCTTGCAGATTCCTGCATGGAGCTGGAGAGAGCTGCAGAGAAGTGGCTGGAAAAGTTCCACCTTCCCCTGCATAGGGAGGCAGAATTGTCAGGAGGAATTGCTCCAGGTCAGAGTCCTACAGGGATCAGGAGAGGCAACTGGACCAGGAGCCAAGCCTTCCGTGGGCCTGTGCAAAGCAGTAGGGCCGCAGGATTTGGACGGGGACACACACACACACACACACACACACACACACACACACACACACACACACACACACACACGATGGCAGGGCTTGGAGAAGCGGAAACAGGTAGTGACATTGGTGGCTGGTGGCTTCCCACCCCTTGGGGGAAGCAGAAGGATTCTTTTGCATTCACCCCATTTTCTGTTGTCCATTGTGCATGTTCTGTCTCTCTATCTCTGTTGCTCACTTATTTTCTCTCTCTCTGTTACTTGGCTCTTCCTCTTTACTTCTCCCTTGTATGTCATCCTTTCCCTGGTTCATACAAACACAAATTCTCTTTCCCTCTCTCCTCCCTTGCTGGGGATGTTGGGGGGTGAAATATTGCTGCTGAGGCTGAGAATTGGCACTCAGTTTCCATGTTGAGGGAATTGCTATAAATGGATAAGCCAGAAGTGACATAGGAACATTTGGCCAGTGGCCACAAGAGAGCTTATGGCAGCCCTAGCATCAGAAGCAGCCCAGGGAGCCCCTCTAAACAACCACAGACCAGCTCTTCTTGACTCCTAAAACTCTGAGGTGGAGAGGATTTGGCTAGGTGCTTCACAAGCCCCAAAGACCAGTCCTGGACAGCTGTAGTGTCAAGCATTAGTAAGTAAGGGGAATCCCTGATAAACTTTCATCCCTAATGAAAAGCTGTCAAAGGGGTCCTGCAATGCCTTCATTGTTCCCACTGATAGTTCCCACATAGCCCCATGGGGGATGGGGTTTGCAGACCTGGGACTGTGGGTTTGTGGGCCTCCAAAACGGGCTTTGACACCTACGTGCCGGTTTCCTGTGGAGAGTGGTGGCATCTCTTTATTGTGACTCTTGCGCCTATATTAATAGCTTCAAACATACCCGTAATATTTGTGGGGAAAGTCGTATTTCAGAAACCGTGAAATGTAAAACCAGGCCTGGATCTATAGAGATCTGAAAAAACAATTGCGCTGCAATGAGTTCCGTACAGTCAAATTAATTCCACCTTGTGTTGCCTTCAGAATCCCTCTAGGGGAATTCTGCACCTTTGCATCTCATTGTATCCACCCATTGATCTCCTCCATATAAACTCTAAATTTGTTTTGCCTTATATAGAACAAAAGGCAAGCACAGAATACAATTTACTTTAAAGGACGCAAACCTAACTCTGTGTGGCCACTTTCCTCTGCCATATACAATTAATCTTTGTTGTCTCCTGTTAATGCCAGCAGCCATCAAACACCTCAATGTGAGAGTAAAATAATGTGTTAATGACATGGGCTGTGCTGAGTCACTCACAAAGAGTACATACTCCCAGGGAACTCTTACAGAGCAGTGATATTTCAGCCCAAAATGTTACTCAGTTGATTTGAAGAAATAACAGCTAAGAATTGGGAGTTTTATTTGCAAGGAGTGTATGACTATTTCCTTAACTAGTATGTGACTGAATGTGTGAGAGTGAAAACATCCTGACCTTTTAAAATGTCAGGCCAGATGAGCTACTCCCAGTTGCACAGAGAGTTATGGTTTGCAACACTTACATGTTATGGGCCAGAGTGGGCCTTGAAGGCACAGCCATGCAGTGGGGTGGGAGGCAGCTGTGTTGCAATGGGGGTTCTGGAGGAATCGCATGCTGCAGGGGATTTGCCCTTACGTTTTGCAAGGCTGCAGCATGCAGTCCTCTCGCACCCAGCTAACTTCTCTGCCTAGTGTGGAGGGGGCAGGACCGTGGCCTTGTCCATACCTGCTCCCTTTGAGGAGGTCTCCACTAGAGCTGACCGCAGGGCGACAATTCCATTTCACAGCAACTTCTGAGATTTCAAAATTTGTTTTCATTCCACATTGGAATGAAGATGTTCCAACCAGCTCTAGTCTCCACTGCTGCTGATGCAAGTCTACTGCAGTAGCTGCATGCCCTGGCCACATTGTGCCTGGCCCTGGCGTAAGGGTGAAGGGTCAGAAGGCTATTTCCCCTTCCCTTCCCCATCATGCACACAGTCTCCCCCTTACTTCTGACCAGTACTTGGGTTTGTGAAAGTCCCTTTCAGGTGCTGTGCTCCTGTTTTCCCAGGCAGCTGCTTCAGGTTTTGAGCAACAAAAAACTCGTTTGATTTTTGGTGCCACCTTCTGATTAACACAAAAACATCAGCTGGTACAGCTTGCTGTGTGCTAGTAGTAATTTCATATGCTGTATGTACAAAATAGGTTCAGCATATGCAGGTGAACTACAGAGCATGAAGAGGTGGTTTGCCATGTAAAGCGCAAGCCTTCCAGTTCTCGAGCCAGGTTCTGGGCCATCTCGAAGAACAAGTGGATGTCAGCTAAGGCTCCTGTGCAGGAAAACACTCCTCAGAATGACTACTCATGAAACAAAGCAGTTTGACTTAACATACATTTAAGCTTGGGCACTTCAGTTTCTGCTTGATTTTCATTTCTCACCTGGGATTTGCAGTAGTCTTTTAGGATAACAGTATTTAAAATTGATAGTGTACATTGTAAATCCATATATGGTATGTGAGTATAGTATAGTATATAAACATCTATACATATTAAAATAGTTATTTTTATTCCTATTTCTCTATAGGAACAAGACCAGTTTGTTTTACTTTAACATTCTGAAATGTGCCAGCCCAATAGTGCTAATAAACCTACAGTGCCCTACAACACAGGTAAGTGAAATACAGGGAGAAAACGTTCTCACTGCCTCTTGCTTATTGCTGCTTAAAACTTGACAGAAGTCATTTGATCGACTAGTTGCATTTTATAGAATGTAGTTTGATCATATTGTAGAGTGCAGTGTGTGTATAGCATGTATCTGAATGAACAGTGTAGCAGATTCAGTGTCTATTGTTAACAGGGCAGGAGAAAATAAATAGAAATGCATAGAACTGTTTGTTTTGGATTTAGAGTTGAAAAAATTCCCCATGTGAGTGTGACTGGGTTTGGCTAATTGTCCGTCATGAATATAGCACGAGTGACTGTGCAGCAATGTAGTTCCTGCACATTATTATAGCCATTTTTCAGAAAATCATTTTGACTGGCGCACAGATTTTTCCAAACCAGCCATGTTTAAAAAAATGCATATTTTCTTGTTTACAACCGACAATAGTGTTCGTTTGTCCAGACATGTTACATGCCTTCTGAGGAATTGGTAGTGGTCAGCGCGATTGTTTAATGTTAAATAACCCTTAAGTTTGGCTAATCACTTGTTGAATGCTCACTAATCAGTATCCCAGTAGAAGAGAGGCATACATAGCTTGCGTAGACAGAGGCTGAGCGCTTGTCAACACTTACAGCATTGCAGCTGTGCCACTGCAGCGCTTCGTGAAGATGTTACCTATGCAGATGGGAGAGCTTCTGTAGGTACTCCACCTCCCCAAGCACTGTCTACACTGGGGATTAGGTCGGTATAACTACATTGCTCAGGGGTGTTGAAAATCCCTGAGCGATGTAGTTACACCAGCATAAATTCCTAGTGTAAACCAAGTAATATAATCTGGTCCTGTCACTTTGGTAGAATATTAAATGAATCTCTGTGTTGATTTGTGCTGCTGTGGTCTTGACTTTGTTACCTCACTGTGCCACAGTCTCTTATGTTACAGGGAACACTGTATAATGTTAAAAAATATATAGGTCAATGCTATTGCTGTTGTGCAATGCACTCGTGGATTAGGGCTTGTGCTGTAATAAAGTAATCACTACTGTGAGGCAAGCAAGGTGGAATGTTCGTCACAAACAGGTTGTGTTTTAATTTGTCTATTTTCAGGTTCACAACAGATCTGTGAAACTGGAGGGGGTTTTCGACATTTTCTAGTCTTTGGATGATAATTCAGATTAAAGGTTTTAACTCTCTGGCTGTTGTGAAAATGCTGAAGAACCACTTGGGCTTAATACGTCACACTGTGACTTTTCGAGGAGGTTGTGGTGGTCCCCCAAGCCAGATCATTTACATGTGTGAGCGCAGGCCTGAGAATCAGGGAGGGCCTGAGTTCTGTTCCTACTTCTGCTGCCACTGACAGGCCTTGCTAATACTATGGATTTTAGAGGCCTGTACAGACAATGTTTAAATGTTGCTTTGCAACACTAATGCGTGGCAAATATCAGTGCCAGTTTTACAGATGGGGAAAGTGAAGTTATAATAAGTGATGTGCAGACAGCGATTCATTGTCCGAACAAGGATAGAATTCAAATTTCCTCATTCCCTGATCCAAGGCTAGTCCACTAGACTCTTGTACCCACCAGGTTCTAGCCTATTGTATAAGATCCCTTTCTGGTATGGACATTCCCGTTCATAATGTGAAAAAATGACTTAGGGCACTTGTACGCTATGCCCTTGAGGGGAAATTCACTTCCTTCTATGGTAAGTCTCTGAGGAGGAGGGGGTCCAGACTGGGTAGCTTTGCAGGGGGTGCAGCCTCTCTAAAGCCACTCTATGCCACAGAGGCGGGCTCACAGGAACATTGAGGAGGGCAGAACATGATCATGGACCCAGTGATCAGGAAGTCCGGTTTAGAGTGTGTGCTGGAGCAGCAGTCACTACTTCATACATGCTATTCAGATGCAGCCTACCTGTGGGTGGATCCAGTCATTCCCAGCTCTTAGTTTCTCACACACATCTTGCTTACTTTGGCTTTAGTTGGGGAGATGTGAATTTCGCCCTTGGCATGTGCACCTGACTTGCTTTGACACCAGCGGGAACTCTGTCATGGGTAAAGGGCAATTTACTGTCTTAATTTGGTACACCCCCTTAGAGGCATGTAAAGCCAGCATCATTGAAAGCGGGTTTGACTGAAACTACTGTATAAGAGAGTGAAGCAATTTTTAGCTTCATCAGATTTTATTGATCACAGTGGTCTTGTGTCTTGTGCCATGCCACATGTCTTGTGCTGCTGCACCAGCATATTCATATACACAGCTGTCTGTGCTTAGGGGGTTAGATCAAGGCCTTTCTGGGGATTTTTTTCGTGTGTATGTTCAATAAAAAGTTTTAAAAAACAAACTTAAAACTGTACATGTGTATCAGAATGTATGGAGACCACCAAGACATATGGAGGCAGAGCGATTGGGAGATACAGAACTTGGGGAGAGATTTGAAAAGGTCTATCAAAAGCACTAAAAAGTGTTTATCTAGAGATTCTAACAATAGACACTGTCCCTTTCTAAATGCTACAATAAGCATTGCTCCAGGCAATCTGATAAAACAGGGCACTTTTATAGATGGCCATTTTTTTGTCTTGCTGTTTTGATAGCATGAGTGGGTTGTTTTGGGAGGGTTTTTGTTTGCTTTTTGTTTTGTTTTTTTCCAATTTATAATTATGCATTTATTTCTTCCTTACAGCTTTGTGTCTCAAAGTGCCCAGACAGGTTTGCAACGTACATAGACATGCAAGCTTCCTACAGACATAACAAAAGTTATTGGGAGTACTACAGGCAGTTCTGCAAACCTGGTTTTAATAAGCCTTTGAAGGTGCGTATATATACATACATAAGTATAGATGGGATACATTTAAACTATAGATGAGCCTTAGTGTGCATAAATCAGTCTAACTCCATCAGAATCAATGGAGCTGTGCCAAATCATCTCAACCGAGGAGCTCTTCTGTAAGTGTATTTCAGCTCTGAGTTTGTCAAGAGTTAAGATCTGCTAGCCAGACAAAATCCCCAAATCTTTAAGTGATTACCAAAGGCTCAGTTCAATGGAAAATATCTGCAGACTTCCATGCTGTGGATTTTTGGTTCTATAGGGTATGTCTACACTGCAGTGTAAGCCCAGGATTTGTGGGACTCAAGTCAGCTGACCCTAGTTTGGAGAACCCAGGGCTTGAACATCTACACTGACTGTTAACCCTACATTAAGAATTTTCCAATTTGGGCTTAAACCTGTGGCTCTGGCATCCACACTCCAGTGCACAGACCTGAGTCAAACCATGCATATACCAGACTCCCTAGCGCCCTCCCAAAATTTGGCCGCTCTAGTCCTTTGACCATGGTGAACTGTCCACCTTGCACATTACAGCAAGTTTGAACAGTCCGCCAACACATCCTTCCTAGCTGTCTTTTTGGTGTGTGTGCGCCCAGGTATGGAGCCAGCAACATGGAGGAGACACATTTTCAAGAAATTCTCTTGCTTGCACTTTCGCTCTCGTGTCAGAAAACAGGCAGAGCTTCTGTGAGATGCTGATGGACACTTTGGTGGCATTTTCTGACCCACCAAAGGCACCTGACAGAGCTTATAGTGGAGCAGCAGGAGGAGGAGGATACCCAGGCATGGTAGACTCACACTGGCTGATGCTGCTCAGTACACTCAGTATAGCCACTGATAACATCTATGTGAGGGGTCGGCAACCTTTCAGAAGTGGTGTGTCGAGTCTTCGTTTATTCACTCTAATTTAAGGTTTCGCGTGCCAGTAATACATTTTAACGTTTTTAGAAGGTCTCTTTCTATAAGTATATAATATATAACTAAACTACTGTTGTATGTAAAGTAAATAAGGTTTTTAAAATGTTTAAGAAGCTTAATTTAAAATTAAATTAAAATGCAGAGCCCCCCGGACTGGTGGCCAGAACCCGGGCAGTGTGAGTGCCACTGAAAATAAGCTTGCGTGCCGCCTTTGGCACACGTGCCATAGGTTGCTTACCCCTGCTCTACGTAGACCAGCACTTCTGGCACAGGGCCACAAGCACAGACTGGTGGGATCACATCATCATGCAGACCTGGGATGATCAGTAATGAATCCAGAATTTTCACATGAGGAAAGCTACCTTTCTGGAGCTTAGTGGGCAGCTTGCCCCAAGACCCCAGCCTAAAGACACCTGCATGAGGTCAGCCTGTCTGGAAGCTGGTTGCTATAACTGGCTGGAAGCTGGCTAACCCAGACTGCTACAGGTTGGTTTCCAGCCAGTTTGGCGTTGGAAAGTCGACTGTGGATAAAGTGGTGGCAGAGGTTTCTGAGGCAGTCAGGCATGTGGTTTACCCCAAAGTGGCAGGCATAAAAGATATTCCTGAAGTAACTGCTGGCTTAGAGAGAATGGGGTTTCCTAATTGTGCTGGGACCATTGATGGGACTTATGTGCCCATAGGTTGCCATCCTTAAGGAGCATGAATACATAAACCACAAAGGGTACCACTCCATTGTTATACAGACCCTCTGGACCACAGAGATTAATTTATGAATGTCAATGTGGGTCAGAATCCATGAGGGAATCAGTAGGATGCTGTGTCAGCTTCCACATGGCTTACCCTGTTATGGCTGCATGCAAACACACACAACTTAACAGCCTTCCTCCTCTGCCCCCGGCACGTTTCTGGACAAAAATTCAAATCCAAGTTGAATTTGGCACAATTGATTTTGTCACCTATGGACTGCATGGACTGTCTCTAATTGAAATGGAGTGGACAAGCTGCTGCCATACAATCCGCCATTAGCAGGATACATGTTGCTAGCCGTTATGTGACTTACGTCCAATAGTTTTTGTGTTTGGTTCATAGAATGGAAATTCCTCCTATTACTGTATTAATAAAATTAAAATGGAGCCAGAAACTCACTGCGCTCAGGGACAGCTTCTGTGTCTGGTGCATGCTGTGCAATGGGCTGTTTGTCGGGGGAGGGGGCATCAAGCAGGTCCAGAGTTTGGCCCCAGGGTGTGCAGCGGTTCCAGCTCCAAAACCTCTTTTGGGGCTGGTTTCAGCAACAGACTTCACTGTCCTCACTCAGCACCTGCTGCTGGCTCCCATCAGTCCCCATCAGCCATCCCAGCTGACCGGGTCATCGTGCACCACCGTTGGCTCCGTGCTCAGAGCAGTGCCCAGCACCTGGTCCAACTCCTCATAAAATGGGCATGATGTTGACGAGTTGCCCGAGGTGCAGTTCTGGTCCCTGATTTTCCCGTACTCTGTCTTGAGCCACTCAGTCCACTCCGTGCACTGGTCACTAGTGCAGTAAAGTTGCTACAGTGCCAGTTTCTTTGCCGGTATGTCTGATCATTCCTGGTACTCTTACTAATGCCCACTGTTGTGCTGGACTCTCAGCAGAGACTTACCAAAATCTGGCCGTGCTCCTGTGACCATAAAGCAGTGTGCTGTGCAAAAAGCTGTTTCTGTTCGGTCTCCATTGCAAGCATAGAAGGCTTTCCAATGGCGTGATTGCAGCTTGCTGGTCAGAAGTGGATGGAAGGGTTAACGCTGACTCACCAACCTGCAGGAGTGCACCAAGGGGGGCGGGGGGTTGCTTCTATTTTCACTGGAGTCCACTGGAGATTCTTGGGATAGAGGAGAAAGGAAGTTGGTCCATGACATTGTGGGATACTTTTGGCAGACTCCCAGGACCTGGGTCGGGGGGGCTGCATCTATACTGCAAAGCAAAAGGGGTCAAACTCTGGGTCCTGGCTTGACTGGGCTTGATCCCTCCTCCCCCACCGGGTCTTAAGACACTTGGTCCGAGCCTGAGGCTGACAGATTTGTGTGTAGACGGAAGAGGGGGTTGGGCTTAAGCCTGACTCTAAGCCCGAGCTTACATTACAGTATAGATGTACCCAGAGAAGCCAATTTTCTCCAGTATATAGGTTTAGGCTGCACTGATCCACAGTGGAGAAGGAGAGCTCAGACTAGTACTAACAAGTTCCCCTTCATCCTAGAGAGTTTTATATCTGAATCAGCAGGCATTGTAGTACGTCACCTGCAGCTTCTCACTCAATTTTTTTTAGCCAGGGAATTACTCCAGCTTTGCAATAAGATGACCATTTTGAAATACCATGGGTTTGCATTTGAACATACCTTAATATTCCTCCCACAATAAAAACACTTGCAACTCTAACATCAGCCTGAAGTTAAATGTACTAATTATGTTATAACAAACTTTTTTTTCTATGAGAGACAAAAACACCTGCCCAAACACCACTGGTTCGTAGGCAGGTCTGTTGCCTTCTGTTTTTATCTTATTACCATTAGAAAAGCCAGAAGCATATTTTATTCCTCATCCATGACTGTCCAGGGATGCTTAGGTCTCTTGCTTCCATCCTGTGAGTGTCAGGCAGATGCACCAGTCAAATCATGCCAAGAGATTAAGATACAAATGAGGGGAAATGGGACATTTTCTTGATTGTAAAGATTTCTCAGATTGAGCGGGTTTTATTTGTTCTGAATTGTATTCCCCAATTCCTCTTTGGGTT
Source organism: Terrapene triunguis (assembly GCF_002925995.2). Taxonomy (NCBI): domain Eukaryota; kingdom Metazoa; phylum Chordata; order Testudines; family Emydidae; genus Terrapene; species Terrapene triunguis. The sequence continues at coordinate 46,015,811 of NW_020664561.1, forward strand.
TATTTTCTTTTAGTCTGTTGCTCAAGTGATCCGTGATGAAGATTGCCCTTCGATGATCATTCCTAGCAGGCCTTGTGAGTAGTTATACTTTTTGCACATGTCTCAGCAGAGGATTGGTGTGTATGTTATTAAAGTGCAGCTCCACTCTGAAAGGAGATCCTGACGTTGTCATGATGGGGCTCTGCATTGACTGTCAGTGACGGCCAAATCAATGTTACACCATGTAAAAGTATAAAGATGTTTTTTTCAAACTTCCAACTGTGAAAACTCAATCTGGGATCAAGTCAAGCTGGGTTCTTTCTGCCTCATGAATCATCCCCAGTAAGGAGGACTCTGCAGACTAAATTACACCTTCAGAAGCATGAGGGCAAGCAACCCTATTGTCTTTGGTTAACGGCATAGTTGCAGTAAGGGCATAACATGGCCCTGTATTTGGAGTTTAGATGAGTCCAATTAGGATCTAACCTTCTATAGCTGTACAGGCTCTGCAGGGCTGAGAGGTAAAAAAGGAGCATTGTGTCTCTGAATACATACACTGGGTTCCAGTGCTAATCTCAGTTACAGAAGTGTTTAATTATTTAGCCATAATGGAACAGCTTCAAGAGGAGACTGAGAAAGCCCCACATCAGAATACTGCTTACCTGAGTAGTTAGAGCACTTTTCTGATCCCTCTTCAAATCCTTTCTTCACATCAGGCAGCTGTGGGAATTTAACCTGGGTCTCCCACATCCCAGGTGAGTGCTCTAACCTCTGGGCTAGAAGTCATGGCATGGGCAGCAATAGCAGCATCACCACCTGCTCCTCCTCTGGCCTGATCTGGTAGATGGCCTCTGAGCACACTGGGCCCCCAAGGTGAGATAGGTAGGGGAGTGCCTACCTTTACTGGATTGTGCTGGGGCTTAGGTGGGAGATAGGTGTCTGGACACCTACAGGGAGATGACAGTGCGCATGACCAGAGGCAGAAATTTAGACACAGAAGGACTTTTACAATGAAAATTTAGGAGCTAAGTGAGTGTAGGCTACAAGGTTAAGCAGCAGCCAAGTGGGGATTTTTTGGATTGCAGTGGTGCCTAAAACTGGGACATAGGCACCTAGGTCTGGGGTTTAGGTGACTGAATACCTTTATGGATCTGGACCTCACTACCGATCTGAAATGATTTACACACAGCTAAGCACGAATTTGATGGCCAAAAAACATAATTTTAAAGTGGAGTTTGATAATAAATAAATGTATGTTATTACCCACCTTTTGCATTACTTAACAGTTCTTAAAAGATGCTTTCCTGACTTCTCCACGAAGAATGGGATTCTGACAGTGGCAAATCAGACGACATTCAAAGATGGAAGAGGGAAAACAAGAAATGTAACTGATCTCAGGGAAGCTGCAAAGTAGGTTTTTCCTTCCTCTTGTGCTTTTCTTTTGTGTGATACCTTTTGTGTATGTTCCGGGTCAATAAATTAATGTATGGGTAGAAAAGAAATCACAATCAGTTATAGCAAATGACTGACATTAACCAACTGAGACATTGGCCTGGTCCACACTAACCCCCCACTTCGAACTAAGATACGCAACTTCAGCTACGTTAATAACATAGCTGAAGTCGAAGTACCTTAGTTCGAACTTACCGCGGGTCCAGACGCGGCAGGCAGGCTCCTCCGTCGACTCCGCATACTCCTCTCGCGAAGCAGGAGTACCGGCGTTGACGGCGAGCACTTCCGGGATCGATTTATCGCGTCTAGACAAGACGCGATAAATCGATCCCAGAAGATCAATTGCTTACCGCCGGACCCGGAGGTAAGTATAGACGTACCCATTGTAATGAAGTGACAGATCTGTACTTCAGTGCTTTTAAAATTCTATACCAGGAAACTAGCAAAGGATTTTTTTTGTAGAGTGCTTTTCCATTTAATTTGGAGGTGTGTTGTTTGTGACTGATTGTAAGCTTGGTTTTGTTATTTGATTAGTTCTCTCTGTGAAAGGTTAGCTTCACACAAAGCAACGAGTATAAATTCTAATGCTTCCGGGGACAAGTCACCCACTAAGGCTACCCCTGCCAACAGTTCTGGGAGCACATCTTCACTGACATCAATGGAGCTATGACAGTTTACACCAGCTCTCTGGTTTTGAATACCTGTCCCGAGGAGTGGGTATCCTAGCCAATGTTGTGGGACTGGTGGCATGTGGGAACCTCTCAAGCCACTCCAGATAAAAAAACTAGCATCTCCCATGCTGGGCCTGAGCCAGGAGGAGAGGGAACTGCTGGCCCAGAGTAGCTTCTCTAGCCTCCATCAAGTCCCCATTCAGACTGGGACCAGAGGGCATCCCTCCTTCCCTTCCCTTCCCTCAAACGTACCAATGCCCCCTCTCTTGCCTCACCAATGCTGACTCCAGACCCCACAATTTATCAAGCCCCCTACTCCAGCTGTCCCCAGCTATCATAAAGCCCTAGCTTTATTTCTTCCTAGCATTGTGCTAGGAAAATGTTTTAATGTTGGCAACTATTCTGGGGTTAGGAAAAAACCTCCCCTATGGGCAGGCTATTGTTTTACTGTTCGCTATGCAGGTTTTTTTTGTGGCTTTGGTACTGGTAATGTTAGAGCCATTATTTGTATGGATTCTGGGGGTTTATGGCAGATCTTACTACCAGCTGACTATATTTTTGTGACGTAATAAGTGATTGCGTCTTGTGATACTAATATTATTTAGAGTTTTTTATTATATTTTTTTTCCAGAGCTGGACAAGTGTTAACAGTTTGGGGGGCCTTTCACCCTCAGTGGAATTTCCTTGCCTTAATATTACTGTAACTGATGTTCATTTGTGCACAAAACCTGAGCTACAGCATTGTATTGTAACTTTATTAATGGCAATGACATTTCAAACTCTGTTTTGCTGAAAAACCAAATGCTACAAATAAAGGCATGTTCTAAAAATGCTTTGTGGCATAACTTATATTTTGTTAGTACATTAAGGACCTATTTGCTGCTTAAGTAAGATCTGTAGTATCCCATATAAACCAAACTTTTTTTCTGTTTTGTTTAAGTGGTATCAATAATGTCCTTGATGCAAGATCAGTTGGGATGAAAATTTTTGAAGACTATGCCAGTTCCTGGCATTGGATTTTAATGTAAGTTTATTTACAGATATTGCTGGCTCCCACACTTTGTATCTTCCCAGGTGTGAATGGAGAAGAAACTATTAATTTATGTGTATGTCTGACATCCTACTATTAAACTCCAAGAGTCTCCTCTTATCACATAGTTCTATCATGCACTTTTCATAGATCTTATACACGATGTGAGGCTAATCCAGTATCCTGCTATGTCATCCATAACTACAGCCTGACATCAGTCTGTGGTAGATCTACAAGAGATGTGGGCATCTTCCCACACACAACATTGATGTGGGTTCTTCTCTCTCTTCATGGCCCATCTGTTTTGTTATTCCAAACCCAAGAATCCTTATGTAAAAAAACAGTTTAGTTTGCTAAGCGACAGCAGGGTAGTTACCTGTCATGTCATTTACAAAACAAAGCAAATGAATAGTTAAGGCCATCATAAATCTTACACTGCTAACATAGTAGGTGAATGTATTGCATAAAAGAAATGCACAGTTTATCAACTCTTAATTTGCACCTGAAATAAATTCTTCCTGTTCTAATCTCGCAATATAAATTGAACACTAAAATGTTAAAGTAAAAAGATTGACTCTGAAGCTGAAAACTCAAGCACATGCTTAACCTTAAGCCAACAACAAGGAAGTCAATGGAACTACTCACAGCATGGAAGGTTAAACACGTGGGAGTCTTTGCAGGATTGGTGTCTATATAATGTGCATATTAATGACAACTTGTCAGGCTTGAATGCAGTACTATGGACAGATATTTGTGTTAAGAACTGTTATATACTTCTGATAACATACTACATATACTAGATTATTCTAAGAACAGCAATTACAAGTAGTTTCTACAGTCAGTTGATAAATATACTGATAAGTGTACTCATTTTTCAGAATGATCCATACTTCGGAAACTGTTGGATGAATTTTCTTTATACTTTGCCAAAACTTCCTTGTTTGGTTTCAGAATAGATCTCGCAGTTTTCAGACTGAACACATTTTCCAGCTATAGAAGGTGCCTTAAGGTATGTCTGCACAGTAGTTAAACACCTGTGGCTGGCCTGGGTCAGCTGACTCTGGTTGTGGGGCTATAAAATTGGGGTGTAGATGTTTGGGCTAGGTCCCAAGCTCTGGGACCCTCCTCCACCCCTGCATGGGGTCCCAGAGCTCAGGGTCCAGCCCGAGCCGAATATCTACACTGCAATTTTAAGCCCCGCAGCCCAAGTCATGAGCCTGAGTCAGCTGACCTGGGCCAGCCATGGATGTGTAATTGCTATGTAGACATACTCTAAGCTTCTTTCTACACTGCCCCAACCAATAGAGGGCAACTTCCTCACATACTCATAGTGCTTGATTCTGCTCCTGCTGACGCCAATGGCAAGAAACCCCCACTGATGTCAGTAGGGGCAGGATTGGGTCCATAACTCCCACTGAAATAAATGGGAGCAAGATTGGGTACAAAATTATCCACACCTAAAATCATGAATTTATTTTCTACATCAATAGCTGGGCCATGAGTTTACAAGGAGACTTAACTATACAGAAAATTTAGAGCTAGAGGGAGACAAAGTAACGTTACGCAAAAGTCAAAGTTTCTAATATGGTCATTTTTCAGAATGATCTGTACTGTTGAAACTATTGGATGGATTTTCTTCGTACTTTATCAAAACTTCCTCCTTCGTTTTCAGAGTAAGTCTGGTAGTTTCCAAACAGAATGCAGTTTCCAGGCCAAAGTTATGGGTATGATACTGTAGGGTTTTATAGTGGAAGCCAGTTGGTTACAACCTTAACTATGGAGAGACTCCTGCCTTTCCACAATACCCAGGAAGATCTGCAGCTTTCAGTTCTCAGACCCCAAAGCATGTCTATTCACAGCAGCTCTGAAGAATGTGATTCACTTCAGTACACATGCATGAGTACTAGTGAAGACAGTGAAACTAGTAAGCATGTACTTAGGTTAAGCATGTACTTAAGTGTTTTCCTGAATCAGGGCCCCAACCTCCAAATAGTCCAGCTGTTTTTGAGGAGGAAAGTTTTGAATGATGAACCATTCAGTGAGAAAGCAGGAGATGTCCTTGAATGAATTTTGGAAAGGGAGTAACCACACAGGGCAGAGAGGAGATTTATGAATGTCTTGTGCAGGTTATGGTGAAGAGATCTCCCAAGCAAGCTGTGGCTCTTTCTTTTTCACTGTCTGCTGCACAGTTGTAAGGTTTACAAGCCCAAAGAGATGTCTTACCCATCACAGTCATGTGGTCCTGAGTCTGATCAGTCTCACCTCTTTGATAACCAGCTAGGTAAGGGGGACATTTTAGAGAGCGATCACTAAACAAACTCTAAATTAATGGTTATGGATTTTGTATTTCAGTGGGTATGTCTTCAAAGTCCAGGGTTCATAATCATTTATTTTGTTTTGGACCTCTGCTAACATCATCAAGAAAAGAAATATTTTAGTGGTGTGTCCCACTTGACTGTGTGTTGGGATTTTATCTGAGAGGAGTCTGGCTGTTATCTCCTATGGCTGTACACTCAGATACCTGTGTGTGTGTGTAAAGAGTTTACACAGCCATCCTTGTTGTTTTTTTCTTTGTGACTTGCATGCTGGGAATGAAACCAGAATTCACACTGCCTTACCACTGATTTGAGTAGACTAAAGGAAGACACTCACTGGGTAGCTGTTTTTTCCCCAATTGCACTGCTGGTAGGTCATTGCCAATGTCAGCTTTTCTCTCTTTCTTTTTAATGCACGTTTTCTTCCCAACTCCGATGCACTGCACATGACTTGTTTGGAAGGATAGAAAGGAAAGTGTTTTATTCTCAAATTCAAAGTTCCTATCTACTTTTTAAAATAATGTTCTTATTTAAGAACCAAAATTGAACTAACCACACATGTACACCTCCTTCCAGTTTGACACTTCTCTACCCTTGCCTAGCCACGGCCTGAAGACATCACTGTCTCAGAACCTCAGCTGGTGTAAATCAGCACAGTCACAGCAATGAAGCTATACCAGTTTACACCAGCTAAGGAGCTGGCCCATCATTTATAAATGTGGCTATGAAATGCAATCAGACTGCCTAGAAACTTATCGCCCAACAGACTGGTTTCCAGTAGTTGATGGTATCCAAACTTTAAAACACTCACCACTCATTAGACTTTCAAAAGGAGGTTTGGAATAAAATTTTAGACCTGTCATTCTGTATTGTGTGAAAGAGTGGCCCTCCTTTTGCAGTAAATAGAATGCGCAAGGAGGAGGGATGCTCATGCCTGTTTCCCTTATATTCATGTCGCCTCCTGTCTTTCCAGTGGTCTGTTCATTGCAATGGTTGTGAGCCTGCTCTTCCTTGTGCTCCTGAGGTTCACAGCGGGGGTCCTCTTCTGGATTTTCATCCTTGGCGTGATTGGAATTATAGGATATGGTAGGTGTTAGCTCCTACACTCTCTAATGAGGAACTGCAGAGAGATTTTGTTCTTACTGCTGATGTTTGTACAAGGAAATCTGTAATAATCAGGTGAAATATTGCATAGGTTTGACAGGGTATTGAGGGTTTTTTTCTTTAAAGAAACTTATACTATGGCCTCGATCTTGCAAACGTTTACCACCACGTGTACACCCACATGTAAGCACTTGCAGGATTAGGCCTTCTGTATTTGCACCATGATTTCTTTTTTGTTCGTGTAGGTTTATAAGCCAGTAGTCTTATGATCACCTGTAGTTTTTACCTGTATGGCATGTTGAAGGCAAAAAAACCAAAGGCTCATTCATGTTTACAGACTCTTCAGAAACACTCAGCTCTTACTGGTTTGTTTTTCCAAAGGTATCTGGCATTGTTACTGGGAGTATGATCATCTTCAGGGGACACCTGGATCTGACCTCACGATCTATGATATTGGCTTCCAGACTGACTTCAGAGTATACCTGCAGCTGAGGCAAACATGGTTAGCATTTAGTAAGTGCCTTTTAAAATTAGTCTCTGTTAATGCTTAACCAGGAGAACGAATCATCAGCTGGTTGGTGCAACCTATGAAGTACCCCCTGTTACAGATGCTGAACAAATATCTTCCTTTAGATAAGTTTCTGGGATCTCAGTGCAGTGAAGGTTTTTATTATATTGTGCAGTTTTCAGGATTACTAGTTTATCTGGCCTAGAATTTGGTCCATTCACATTACTAACAAATGTGGAAAACATGCACAACTGGTAGAACACCACTCTTATTGAGCTGGGTTTAGCAGGCCAATGCTCAAACCACTGAGCTATCCCTCCCCCCCCCCCCCTTGGTGGTGGTGAGGGAGAAGGGTTTGACTTGATTAGCAGAGAGCAAGACCCTTCCTGGGGTCCTGGCCAGGTTGCAGGGGAGAGGGGATTTGCCTTTCCCTATCCATCCATGTACCATTCCTTCTGTATGGGCACCACATGCAGTGTGAAGGGAGGAAGGGATAGGGTGTTAGATGGGGACCGAATGGGGCATTGTCTGCATGACTGGCCAGTTCAGGAGAGGTGGCTGACCATGATTGGTCAGCTGCACTCCACCCCCACTGGCAACTGCCCAAGCAACACCCACTCTTTGGGAGTTATTGGGGCCTAAGGTTTGTAGAACTGGGTCTCCTGCATGCTGTGGGCCTAGCCAGATCAGCCCTCATGGGAAATAATTTTTCCTCTGGATAAAATTGGGTGACCCAAAAAAGATGGGGTTTTTTTTAACTTCCTCACAGCATGCGGGAGGCCTGGTTTGGTGGGCACAGCATTTATGGTGTTGCAGCTTTGTGGTCAGTGTCAAGCGTGAGGTATCTCCGGGGGTAAACATAAGCACAGGACTCGAGCATCTGCTGGCCAAACTAGGGGAGGTCTCTTAGGTCTAGTGCAGATTGAGGCATTTCCCATCTCTGCTCTCATGCCTTTGAGCCAGGGGGATGATAGGAGATCTCATCAACTGACTGGATACCAGGGATGATTTAGGCACTGTCTCCCTTACCTCCCTGACTCCAGGTTTTGTGGTTTTGGCATAAGGCTATGTCCTCCCACATTGGACTCTTGCTTTGCCTGCTAGGGCTTGGGGTACCATTGACCCCATTGTTAAGATGATTTAACAAAGCTGTAGTCTGCTGCACAAAATCTATGTGCTGTGTCTCTGTTTACCTGCATGTCTGGGACAGTGAACTAATGGGGGCCACTCACCACATGTTGCTGAGTGAATCTCTTTAAAGTAATGCCCCTAAAGAATATTAGTGTTGTACCATGTGTCCCTATTCTCTCCTTGTATCTCGCTGAGATGCTGGCTTGCCCTGTATAAAACTGGGCCATTGACTTCAATGGAATTACTTCTGCATGACACCAGTGTAATGGAGATCAGAATCAAGCTCTCTTAATTAAAAGGCTGAATGTCCATCTATGTTTTATTCTTTTTCCTATGTCCAGAGACTACAAATTAGCAGCAATATAGTCTAATCATTGAAAAATGCTTGTTTCTGAATAACCCAAAGTTTACTTTCATGGAGTGCATTAAGGATAAAAGATATTTTATGCTAAGTGCTACAGACATATGTTTTTAAATAGATGACTATATTTGTGAACTGTCTGACATTGCAATGCTCCACTTTCCTTTGTAAATTACAAACACTAATGTCATCTGTCAAGGCTAGCAGCTTCTGTGGGATTTCTCAAGAATGTATTAAATGGGGATTGAAAGTCAGCCTTTGCAGTCACAGAGAGAGCAAGCATGTTCTAGCATAGGGTTTCTTGGCATTCATGACCAGGATTGTAAAGTACAAGGTGGAAACCACCAATGTAGAAAGGCAGCGTGTTGGTTTGATTTTTGAGGAGTTTAATTTTCGTGCTTGCAGTGATAATACTTTGTATTGTGGAAGTCTTCATCATACTGATGCTGATCTTCCTGAGGAATCGGATCCGGATTGCTATTGCACTCTTGCAGGAAGGGAGTAGGTATGTTTCTCTGATTTATTGATTTTTAAAAAAAATTGTAATACCCTCCTTGTAATACTCTGTTGGGACTTAATCCTGCACTGCCAGGGGCAGAATACGGTGGATAGAAGCACAAGGGGAAAAGTGCTAAACAGTCCAGGGAGTGCAGGGGAGCCTGATCCTGCCTGAATGAGAGTGTGGCTTTATGGCTGCTAGGTTACTCCTGCCTAGTAGCAGTAGGAGGGGCTCATAGGAGAACATGTAGCTAGGCATATCATTTGCATGCTGAGGGAGTGCACTTAAGCCTTTATATCCTCAGACATACCTATTCTCTGCCCCCACATCTTCCCATTTTAAGGTAGCAGACGTACAAAGGTCTTCAAACATACATTCATTCAGCACAGAGGACTATATCTAGCGCTGAATCTTGCTTGTGCCAACGTGGAGCTTCCTTTCATACTTGCAAAGGGAGCATAAAAATCTTGTGTGGCCAGCTGTGCACCAGACAAGGGCTTGTAGGATCAAGACCTTGGCATCCATCATAAATAGGTTCAAGTCTCATTGACAACTAGCAGTAGGATTTTCAAAAGTGTTGCAGTGACTTAGGAGCCCAGTCCTGTTGATTGAGGCACTTTTGAAAATCCCACACTCAAAAGCCTTCTGAAAATTTGATTATGCAGAGAAAGTACCATTTGAGAGTTAATATCTTTTAAATGTCTCCTTTAAACATTGGCATGGTTACTGTGAGGGGTTTAACTGTATTTTTTAGAGTGAGGTGTGTGTGCGGGGGAGCTTGATATAATCCATTTGGAAGGCTTAGATCCACCCTGCAATTTAACTGACTGTCATATAGTGAAAAAAGTAACTAACAAGGGTCAAATTTTGCCTTCAGATCCCAGTGTGTTATACGCATTGATTTCAGTTATTGCTCAGATGAATTAGTGCCAGCGATGACATGATGTGCAGTAATAGAGTAGTTAACACTTCTTCCTGTTAACAGTCTCACAAGCAGTTTCCAGGTAGCAATTTATAACTTCCCTGCATATACTTGGTCCTTCTAGTAAACACAGTGCATCAAATTCTCTCTGTTGCACCAATGCAACCCAATTGACTTCGATGGAGTTGTGCCAGTGTAAATGAGGACAGATTTTTGGGTCAAGTGGTAGGCTACACATGTGTACCCAAAACCAGAATTTAGTATAGAGAGCTAGTAGGTGGTTGGTAGTCACGGTGCTATCAAATTCATCAGAGCAGTGCCGAATCTGAATCTGAATTGTGACCTCTTCCCTTCCCTGATTTTTCTTTTACAGTCCTGGGCATCCCAGTGCCTGTAGTATCAGGACTTAGGGAGTCTTTTGTGGAATTAGGGAAAGCTGAAGTTCCATAATCAGTCTACTTATTCCCCTTTCTACAGCTATGCATGCAGGAAATAGCAGTCAGTTTTGGCAGCACTACACTTTATCCTTTGGATCCTGTTCATTATAATTCAGAAACATTTTACACACTAAGACACTTTTATTCAAAAATGTGACAGATAGAAACACTTCAGAAATTTCATAAACTTCCTGCTGGGAGGTAATAACATCCTCTAGTTTTTTTAGCTACACTGAAAGGTCACGTGAGGGCAGTACTTTTACACTCATGTATAACGCCTGAGGTGAAACACTGTAAGTAATTACTGTACACCTAACAGACCATGCCCTGTATTCAGGATGATGGGAAATAAGTTGCTAATGACTGGGAATCAAATTATTTTTTTCAGTACAGTTTAACTATTCTTTCAGTAAAATTACAATTTATAATAGTAATAAGCTGTTTGGAATCCATTGATAGAATCGTTAACAAGCAGTTTGTTAGAATAAACTGTCTGTGGCTTCACTGTTAACTAACAAGCCTATCATTAACTGCTGGAAACTACTGATTTGTGATTATTTCTTAAATAGCATAAAATCGTGCACGTCTGTATGACTCATAATGCGCTTATTGTGCCTGTAGATCCAGGTATGATTTGGCAATAAGAAAACACTACTAGAATGTTGCCATTGACCTTGTTATCGCACAAGACAGATTAATTTATCCCCAGGGTCTTCTTATTTAACAGCAGGAGTGGAGTAAATTTGTCTTCCATTTGCTTTCTGGGAACTGGCTCCTGGAAGGCAGCTGGCAGCAGGAGTGAACAAGTCAGGGGAGAAGCACAATGGGGGAAGGAAAGGCAGAGGGAGAAGGGAGGGTGGAATGGTCAGAGGTTCGCGTCAGGGGGCTGTGGAAGGAGAGGTTCAGAAGGAATGGGATGAGGTGGATTGGGGGAATGTAAAGGAAAATGGGAGAGCAGTGTAATCAATCCACATGCTTTAGACAACAGGCACACTTTCTATAAGTCACATGCAGTGAGCTGCCTGTACAATTATTTCCTATCCCATCACCACAGTATCTAAGAACTAACCATCCTCATTATTCCCCTGTGAGATAAGTGCAGTCATTTTCTAGAGAGGCACTGATGGCTTAAGTAATGTATTTAATGCCACAGAGGGAATCCTTGTCAGAGCAGGGATTAGAACGCTCAAGTTCCTAGTTACCTGTGTCCACGCTCTGACCACACCTTTTATTCATTGGGACTAGTGTCTGGTTTGTCAGCTACTAAAGCATAGGCCTCTGTCTCTTGAACTAAAGAAGAGCTTCCTTAGCTAGTAGCAGTAGAAAGCCCTTTATCCTTTCTGTGGGCCAGCAAATTTAGGCAACATCACATATACACACACACACACTCTTACACAGAAAAATTATAAATACATTACAGTAGTGAGGTAGCAAAATGGACTGTGACTCAAGAGAAAAGTAGAATGTCAAGGGTCCAGAGCATGCAGTGCTCAGTAGAGCAGAAGGTCCCCTAGCAGTCTGGATCTGTGAACACTAGGAGGAAGGCAGGAGGGGGGATGTACAGGGGCCCAGGGGAAAGAGCAGGTCTAGGAGTTGAGTAGTTTGGGAACATGGAGAAGACAGGCAGTGGGAGGGGCAGTGTCTGAGGCAGACAGCAGTTGGAGGGATGTGGGAGCAGAATGGGTTTATGACCCGGGATTGAAGGACGGTAGCAGGGATAGGATCAGGGAGGGCAAAATCAGTGGAAAGAAGGGGACTGGGAACAGAATATAGCAGAGATTTGAGGAGGGCAGCCAGATGAAGGAGCGGGAGGAGAAGAGACAAAATGAGACAGTGACAGAAGTGAGGCAGTAAGGAGATGGTACTGGCAGTGCTCTGGGATCCCAGCACTAGGTGACCCCACCAGTATCAGTGAAGAGAGAAGTAAAAGGGCTAATGCTAAAGGGCTAATAAAAAGTAATTTTTTGTTTTATCATCATTCTAGATTTCAACCTTATTTTGTTTCCTTTGTAGGGCTATTGGCTACATAATGTCCACATTATTCTACCCCATTATCACCTTCATTCTCATTGCAATCTGTATTTCCTATTGGGCAGTGACAGCTGTGTATCCTTCTATATGTCTGAGTATTTGTACCTCATTATCGCGGTAGTATCTGAATAGCTCACCAAATAACTCTGTAAATGCTCACATCGGCCTTCATTCTCAACGAGCAGTACATTGGAGGTAGAGGCAAAATCCTTACATAATTGTTTGTTTCCACTAAGGTTCTTCTCTTGATAGCTGATATGGGATGAAGCCACTGTAGAAACCCTCACTTTGCAGTATTGAAATCCCTTTGTGCTTTCTTAGGAGACTCTGAAGAAGACTAACACCAACAGATGGTATTTTTCACAAACATCATCACCTGGAGACATACTTCACACCCACCCTATGTGCCCTACTGTTTACACAAGGAATAAATAAATGCACTTTTCTTCTGCCCTGCTTCTCCCAAAGTGGCTGGTGTGGCTGTGCGGGGTGAGATGCAGAATTGGGACGGCAGTGATGTTCACACACGTGACGTGTTAGTGTGTTTGTAGATCCAGTGGACAATACAGTGGGAAATGTCCTACACCTGGATGTGTTGTATCTCTTTCCCTCTCATATCTTATCAAGTGGGTGCCTGAGGTGCTGTACGTAGCTCCTGTCTCATTGAGCTGTTCTGTTCCATCATGCTGGCTGAGACTGTATTATAACACCTTCAGAGAATCATAGACGTTAGAGCAAGCTGTTAGGTCACCTAGTCCATCTCCCCACCAATAAAGGATTCTGTACACTGGGTTATGGTATACAAGCAGGACATTATATTTTATTTAAAAAATAACAGTCTCAGGGAGGAATTCCCCCCAGTGGGCTCAAACAAGGCCCTGTGCACTATTTAAGTCCTTAATATGGGTCTTAAATGGTACATAGGGCTTTGGGTGAGCCCACTGCACGGGGTTTATTCACCCATGGAGCGTATGGCCTGCACAAGACTTCACGTTCCTTAGCCCTGCATTCATTGTTTCTTAGTTAATTGGGGAGCTCTTATTTGCTCCTTTGCCATGTTTTTCACTGGCAGCTGCTCAGCCTGTTCTGCTCCCCACCCGGCACAACCACCACCAACCTCTCTGTAAAACTGCCTGCTACACAGAGGTTTGCCAAGCAGCAGAGGGAGGAGTCAGGAAGCCTTCACTGGGTGAAGAAGAGTCTGTTATTTCTGCTCTGAGCAGTATTAACTCATCCTCTCTGTTCCCCACTGCAGCAGTCACCGAGCACGGGAGCTGGCCAAGAGCTGCTGGCAGTAGGGTCACCGACTAGTGCATGCTGCCATAGTGATGCGCGCAGAGGGGACTAAGAGCAATGTGGAGGTAGCTCCTTCCCTGAGTCTGGGACTTGTGCAGACTTCAGGGCAGGGTTTTCCACAGTTCTCTAGCTTATGAGGAAAATTTAGATGTTACTTGTTAGCCCTTCTGCTTATATGCTGGCCACATGCATAGGAAGAGGTGGTGCTCTAAAACTGAATCTCTCTCCAACCCACACAAGTTTCAGGGTTAGTGATCCCCTACTATATTGTTTAATGTGTGATGGAATTTAGGGACCTGTGATTCTGTGAGTTCCTCCTTAATACAATTCACTCAGTTTCCTGTCTACATCAGGGGAACCTGTGTATAAAGTAATGGCTAATCAAACACTGTGCAAGTATGCAAACCTGACCTGTGACCCAGAGGTAAGCATAACTAATAACTGCCTATGAAGGGGGAAAAGAGGGGGCATGCTAATTATATTAATTTATTGACATTCAAGATATGTGCAGTGCTTGTTTAAAGACCATGCATAGTTGTATTCCACTCATTCTTTGTTGTGTTAGGTCACATAATACTTGTTCAAAGCACTTTACAAGCACCAGGTAATTAATTCTCACAGCACCCCAGTGCGGAGGATAAGTATGAATATCCCTGTTCTACAGGTGAGAAAACTGAGACACAGAGGTAAAGGCTTAAATTTTCAGAAGTGTCCACTCATTTTTGGTGCTTCAATTTTTGGATGCTCAGTTTAAGAGATACCAAAAGGCATCCACAATCAGTGGCCAGTTTTCAAAATTTGGGACTTAGAGACTTTTCCAAGGCTGCTGAGCAAGTTAATGGCAGAAACCCAACTGGGTACCACATCTCTCAGCTTGCAGTCATATGCTCTTGCTACTAGACAATACTGCCTATCATAGCAATGAGGATAAATTAAGAACATTTACAAAACGCTTAGCAAATCTTTTGGCATTTATTGGGAGCAGTTAGGTCACGTTGGGCTCTAACTTTGTTTTGGGAGTTCTTCAAACACAAAAAACCGTTTATGAAGCCTAACATCAGTAGAAATGTTTCCAGATATTTTAAATGCCAATGGAAACAGCTTGTTTTAAGTAATAGATAGCATTCCCGTGAAATGCATGCCTCCCAAACACTACAGCACTCTGCTGATGTCTGTGAACCAAAGGAGAAAGAGATTCAAGTCTGACCATTCTGTTTTCATTGTCCAAGCTGGGCAAATGGACAGAGTAAACAGCACAAATAGAGAAAAGTAAATTCAATTCTAAATTTTTTTATTGTTATTATAATCTAAGGGGAGACAGATAAGAAATTCTGTGACCGGATCCTCAGCTGGTGTAAAAAGTCATAGCTCCATTAACTTCTCTTGAGCTAGTGATTTAAACAAATTGAGGATCTGGCCATGAGTTTTAAATAAATATGACTAGCTGCTCTGTAAGGAAACTGAACAAGTTGTGTATCAGGAGAGGGGATTTGTGTAATTCAGATTCTGAATTGTTAAGCCCCAGTCATGTAAAGACTTGTGTATGTGCTCACATTTATCCATAGTGAACGGCCCATTCACTAATCACAGAGCATTAAGTCTTTTTTAGTATTGGGTTTTTAATAAAGACCTACTTGAATCATGGAATGATTGTCAAATAATTGCAGCTGAGTTGCAGACCAGACATGGAAAATCGTGGAAAAGTAATAATGGACCTTTATTAATTGTGGTAATTTGGAAAAGCCAGAGAAGATCTATTTGTTTAAGAAATTTTTGCTGGAACAATATAAACACTCAAGTATTATGTTATATCTGCTAATTTTTTTGATAACTGGACATTTTGCTGCAACTATATGACAGTCATTAATGCGCGGGGCTAACAGTGGTGCTGTCAGCCCCGGGCTGCTAACGAAATTGCGGTGAAAGCCTAATATTGTGGGATCTGCAATTTCCCCAATATCACAAATTAAGTAGGGCTTAGTTTTGAATTATTTAAATGAATTAAAAAACATTTACATTGAAGTTAGACTTCCACTTGTAGCAGGATTGAATGAGTTAGTGAAACATCTAG
Organism: Terrapene triunguis; assembly: GCF_002925995.2. NCBI lineage: Eukaryota > Metazoa > Chordata > Testudines > Emydidae > Terrapene > Terrapene triunguis. The sequence goes on from NW_020664561.1 coordinate 46,031,618, forward strand.
CAGAATATGAGATTTTTTGTGCTCAGCCATTTAATTTCAGAAATTGTCCTGACACATCCTGTTCATTGCTTATGATTATTTTTGTTGTTTTTCTTTCTAAACAGACTTTTAACACAACCAATGTGACCAAATTATGTGTTGGTGCTCAGTGTACTTTTGCTTTCTATGGGGGAGAAAGCTTCTATCACAAATACATCTTCATCTTTCAACTCTCCAATGCTTTTGTCTTTCTGTGGCTGGTAAACTTTGCAATTGCACTGGGTCAGTGTACCCTTGCTGGTGCCTTTGCCTCTTACTACTGGGCCTTTAGAAAACCTGCTGATATTCCAACGTGCCCACTCTTTTCTTCATTTGGACGAGCAATACGGTAAGGATAAGAATCTGGAGTTTAATCTCTTTGTGTTTCCTAGCGCTGCTCATAACTCATAAGGAAACAATTTCATTATGCTTAGACTATCAAAGGAAAACAATTATGTAGAAAAGCTTAGTCATTAAGGGCTCAATCATCCTAGTCATTATGGACCTGCATTTTGCTTTTGACTTCAGTGTGAGGAGCAGATCCAAATTCATTAAGTTCCTGAATTTCAAAAGAGTAGAAGCTCTGAGAAATTGCATGCCTAACTTATACAAGCAATTCCTGCACCTGCATATGCAAATCTGTTATAGCAACCCTCTAATGGCTGTTAGACACCTAAAAAATACAAATGATCTTGCTGCAAACACAATAGCGATGTGTGGATGTATACATTTTTGTGCATGGGTCTGGACTTTTTGTTTTATTGAAAAATCAGGAGCATATTGACCTATTGTGTAATTATTAAAAGCACTGTACAGTTTAAATTTAAACCCAATATTTAAATTTGTACATTTAAATTATATCAGTAATAATCTTAAGTTAAAATTAGCAAAGGAAATCACATTATGGATATAAACATTTTTACTACAACACAATTTATAGGCCTTTTGTAATTGTAGTATCTCTTATTCATGTTGTATCTAGCAGGGCAAATTGTTCAGCTAACACTAGGGTTATTCAGAAGCATTTAGTAGAGGCAACATTTCACAATCTTTCGTCAGCATCCAAGTTCTTAGCAAATTTTGCATTGTTAATCTTTTTCAAAAGACTGTTTGCAGATTTCACAGTCCATAAGATAGTTTTTTGTGATATTTGCGAAGGTCAGTTCAGTTACGTATTGCTGTTGTCTCCTGTAACATGGTAAAATACCTCTTTGTTTTGTATTAGATATCACACAGGTTCACTAGCATTTGGATCATTAATTCTTGCAATAGTCCAGTTGATTAGAATAATCTTGGAGTACCTGGATCACAAGCTGAAAGGTGAGATTTCTGAACTTGCTGTAGAATATTAAGAATTCATCTTGTTTTCCTTCCTTTTCCAAGATGGTTCTTCAGCTATAAAACATCTAAGAGGCAAATCCTGGGCTGGTATAAATCACTGTAGTGCCATTTGAAGTCAATGAATCTATGCTGATTTACCCCAGCTGAGTGTTTGTCCTTGAAAGTTTAATATAAGAATTTATGTAGGAGATGGATATGAAATAATGTAGGGCTAGTGGCCTAGATTCACTCTGGAAGGGAGAAAATTGCAACTCCTTGCTCCAGTGATGGGACAGGATTCTATCTTGGGGGAGAGCTGGCAACATTTCAACTACTGACCTATCTCCGGGGATCCAGCCATTGTGGGCAGCCTCTCCATATTTTAAAGACCACTCATCATGTGTCTGCATGTTCTGCTCTCCCTCCTTTTCTGCAGGTACACAGAACTCCTTTACGAGATTTCTGCTCTGTTGCCTCAAATGCTGTTTTTGGTGTTTGGAAAAATTCATAAAGTTCATAAACAGAAATGCCTACATCATGGTGCGTATTTTCTCTCTCAGCATGTTCTAGCATCATGCCTGGGGCACTACAATCAGTATCTTAGATATAAACCTCAAGGCATAGGTGTCGACTACGTGGGTGTTCCGGGGTTGGAGCACCCACGGGGAAAAATTAGCACCCACCGGCAGCCAAGCTCCCCGCCCCACCTCACCTCCTCCTCCACTTCCACCTCCTCCCCTGAGCATGCCGCGTTCCCGCTCCTCCGCCTATCTCCCGTTGTCAAACAGCTGTTTGGCAGTACTTAGGACTTTCCAGGAGGGAGGGGGGAGGAGCAGGGATGAGGCACACTCAGGGGAGGAGGTGGAGAAGAGGCAGGCAGGGGCAGGGACTTGGGGGAAGGGGGTTGTGACGATGCGGTTCTGGCGGGACCCAACTGAGAGTGCCAACTCAGGACAAATTGCTCAAATAGGGCAGTTACAGCCCAAGGCTGGGGTTTTTTCCACCTCTAAGGCAAACCAAACCAGCCAGACTAGGAGGACTTCGGTCTCACCCCACTGGCTAACCGCAAGTCTCACAAGCAATCTCCTTAGACACACCAGTTTCCCAGTATTACCACCAGTGCCACTCGTTATGGGGACAAATGGTTATGGAAACCAATACCCCAGTAAAAGAAAAAGGTTCTCCTGATCCCAAAGGACCAAGCCCCAGACCCAGGTCAATATACAAATCAGATCTTACCCACAAATCACGCTGTTGCCAATCCTTTAGAATCTAAAATCTAAAGGTTTATCGATAAAAGGAAAAAGATAGAGATGAGAGTTAGAATTGGTTAAATGGAATCAATTACATACAGTAATGGCAAAGTTCTTGGTTCAGGCTTGCAGCAGTGATAGAATAAACTGCAGGTTCAAATCAAGTCTCTGGAATACATCCCCCGCTGGGATGGGTCCTCAGTCCTTTGTTCAAAGCTTCAGCTTGTAGCAAAGTTCCTCCAGAGGTAAGAAGCAGGATTGAAGACAAAATGGAGATGAGGCATCAGCCTTATATAGTCTTTTCCAGGTGTAAGAACACCTCTTTGTTCTCACTGTGGAAAATTACAGCAAAATGGAGCCTGGAGTCACATGGGCCAGTCCCTGCATACTTTGCTGAGTCTGAAGGCATATTTGCCTTCTCTCAATGAGTCCATTGTATAGCTGATGGTCCTTAATGGGCCATCAAGCAGGCTAGGCAGAGCTAATCCCAGCTTGTCTGGGATGTCACCCAGAAGCATAGCATAAGTTTGTCATACAGACAGTATAGAGCCAATATTCATAACTTCAACTACAAAATTGATACACACATATAGACAGCCTAATCATAACCAGTAAACCATAACCTTGTCTAAGACACCCCATTTGACCCCCTTTATACAAGATTTGGGTGCCACTACAGGACCTTGGTTGCAACAATGATCTATATGGTCCCAGATTATATCAATAACGTCACAGAGGTGGAATGGGGGCGGGAAGGAAGCAGGGACTTTGGGGAAGGGGTGGAATGGGGGTGGGCCGAGGGTGGTGCAGGGGCGGGGGTGGGGTCGAGCACCCACCGGGAACAGTGGGAGTCGGTGCCTATGCCTTAAGATATGCCTACACTGCACACCAGTGGCGGGGATATGTAGGGTACATGTAGCTACATGCTGCCGTGACAAGTAGGCTGTTTCCACACTTATGTATAGCTACATGAAGCAGCGAAAGGCTCTGGCAGCTCCCGGATGCCAGAGTCTTTCCCTGTTGCTGGAGCCTTTCACTGCAGTAGGGAAAGTCTTCAGCAGCAGGGAGGCAGCAGGACACTACACTGCTAAAAACAGCCTAAACTGTGGCTCGCCATCTAAACTGCTGTTTATACCTGTGCTAGGGGGGCGTGCAGTGTCTGTACTCCTACAAGCCTCCATAAGGAGCGTGCAGTATAGATGTATCTGCAGTCATCAAAACGTTAATGTTTTGCTTTTTAGCTATGCCAGGCTTTACTTTGGCTACAGTCTGTCACTGTTTGACTCTAGAAGGTAAAGAATTGGATTTTAGTGACTTTGGGGGAATTCATATGTCCCTGCCCCCCCAAATGATAGTATCCTTTTTCCCCTCCCCCATCCCTCTTCCCCCCCTACCAGTACCCATCAGAAGTGGAGATACAGTATGACTGGTTAACATTCCCCCCCACCTGCAATTCAAACACTGATTTCAATAGGAATGTCACCACCTCCTGCAAACACTGTATACTACATACCGACGTGATGTTTTTGTTAAAATGTGCTGCTGTGAATAAGGAAGCTACAGAACACTCAGCACTTGTACTCGCCAGTAAAATCATAGAGCCGAATTCTGCTCTCAGTTCCAGTGGTGTAATTCCAGAGGAGCTGCATTGGTTTCAGGGGAGAGATTCCAGATTTACCCCGTTGTAAATAAGAGCAGAATTCACCTGTGTTGTCTTGTTTTGACCTGAAACAATTTCAGTAAAAGTGTTTTGCAGTCTAAGAGCTGTTATCTCCGAGGAAGTGACTCTAATGCTTTCATTAAAACCCCATTTGCTCCAAAGGGATCTCAGAATTAGTGCAGTCTTCAGGGTAGGAAATTGTTCTTTCTACAGCCTTATCTGCATGGGGAAAATTGACCAGCATAACTATTGTGGTATAATTTAACTATTCCAGAATATCTCCCCCACGTGGAGACACTGTTCTGGAAAGAAAGTGAATTTACTAAACTGCGTGAGCTGGGAAATTACTCTGGAATAAAGTCACTTTTATTCGAGTCTCCGCTCAGGCAGCTATTCTACAACAGCTAGTACAGAATAGCTTATTCTGCAGTAGCTATGCCAGTCAATTTTCCAACATAGACAAAGTCTTGACTTTTGTGGGGGGGTTTTTAAGCATTTAATAACCTATATTAAAATAATACTGAGGTTGTCCAGGAAAAGCAAGGCATGTCCCTATTAAAGCTGTTGCCCTTTGGATACACTGTGCATTTAGACATGCAAATATAAATCCAAATTAACTCAACTAAAGCTCATTAGAAGTAGCAGTGAGCAGAACCTGGTCCCTGATAATGCTTCAGTTTTGCAGAGCTCTGAACAAGTAGGGCCTGTTTTGATCTTGTTCCAATCTTACACTGATGTAACTCCATTGACTTCAGTGGAGTTACTCCTGATCTACTTTGGTGTGAGATCTGAATCATGTCCAGGGCATCCGATCTGTGTAATAAGCAGCCTTAAGGGAGGGGGGCCTGCCTTAGATGGATTTTGTTAGTTTGTGCCTCCACTAGCAAAAGGCCTGAGCTGCAGAGTTGAGATGTGGACTGAATTTCCCCAAAGGTCAGGGGCATTTGGAGCCTGGGTTTTGCTTCAGGTTCATCTGTAGCCTTAATCTTATTTTAAAGTGGCTTTTTTGCATTCAGTTATTGTGCCTAATCCCTGCACAAATCCCAATAGTGGCTTTAGGCTTGTTTGTGGATGGATAGACCACAACGCTTCTCCCTATATACCCCTCAACTTGCTATCCTCAATTCCTCAACTGTAGGCAAGCTGTGGCAGAGACTGTGTTCCCCAGCTGCTCTATTTGGAAACCTAAGTATTGTCTCCACCTCCTGCCTTTCCCTCCTGTAAGCAGGTCACCAGAGGCTGCAGAGCCCCACAAACAGATGATTTGGAGAGGTGGGTGGGCTGAGAGATATTCTGTGACAGTCTGGTGAGAAGTAACAGGAAGCAGGAAGTGTATTGTGGGACGGTTTATGGATATGTGGAGGTGGGTGGGTTTGGTCACAGGTGGGAAAGAACTATGTAGGGCCCTACATGGGTTCATTTGCATAGGGCCCCAGAAAACTTAGGGCTGTCCTTGATTAGCTATATAGTTAACAATCAACTGTTACTGTTTTGCAGATTGCGATATATGGTAAAAACTTCTGCACCTCAGCAAAGGAAGCGTTCTTTCTGCTAATGCGGAACGTGGTGAGGTAAGAGGCCGTGTTTCTTGTTGCTGCTATTACACTCTGAAAACTCACTTTTCCCCCTAGAAAATTGATTGTAACGGGTCCTGCCTTCACACATTGCCCTCCCTTTTAGCAGCTCCTCATGCATCTGGCAAGCCATAGAGCTAGTCAATAGCCTGAGCTAGGATGATTTTATTTAACCTGACAGACAGCTTTGCTGCGGGTTAATTGGTTGACATTGTAGGTGGCTAGGCATCCCTGGTAGCTGCAGCAGGGCTGTCAAGAAAGCAGTGGTGCCTACTGACAACATTTCTATTGATTTCTTACACACCTCATAAGGCACCCATCACCGTGGTATCCAGGTGTAGCTTGCAAGGGTTGAGGTTGGATTCACATTTTTTAATAAGAGGAACAGCTAGATCTAAGCCTCAAAATCCCTGGAAGGAAACTTGGGGAGGGGGCAAGGGAGAGGGAAGGGGGCTGGGAGGGTGACAAGGAGGGAGGGAATGTTTTTGCTTTTAAAACCAAAGTCTATAATAGGTATCTCTCCTGGTGTTGAACCCCAGCCCCCTCGCTCCATCGCTAGGGCTGCTGCTGAACTCGTTATGCTAATCAGCACTCCTCTTCCGTGCTCCTGGCTCTTCCTGTAATATCTGAAGATCAGAAAGAATGGGAGCAGGTTGCTGATTAGAACAAGCCCTTAGGAGGAGGCCATGTTGGAGCAATAGGAGGTAGCCTAATTACCAGCAAGAGGCACATTTAAGGAGGTTAGGTAGTTTAAATTATTCAGGAAAGGATAAGAGGACCTGGATGGTGAGGAGCAGGGAGGGAGAGACACTGAATGAGAAGAGAATGCGGACAAAGACTGGGGGAATGGAGTTTCTAGACAGAGGCAGGAGGAGAGGACTGAGCTGTATGTAAAGGTTCCAGGACTTCCTTGTGGGTGCAGCCATTCAGTTAAGCACCCCTGCCTATTGCATACCAGAGTTAGACAAAGAGCTGCACCTGAGGAGTCTCCACTCCTGTTATCAAGTGTAAATACCAGAACAATGTCACTTTCAGCTTGCAATCCCATGCCACGGGGTGCTGTAATGGTTCCTCGCTCTCCCATGGGGAGGGAGGCCACTCAGTCCAGTCCTGTCTGGCCAGAACCAGAATCCGCAGGACAGTGAAGAGCCCACAATAGGGCTGGGCAACCAACAGTCACAGTCAGACTTTAGCCTGGGTTTGGGCGGCTCATTCTGCCAGCCCTTAAACAGAGTCTACCTGAGCTGGGGCCTGGGCTTGAGGAGGCTCAGGCTGCCAGCAATAAAACAGGTTCAAGTCTGGCTTTAGCCTGGGCGGGGCTCAGGCAGCCAGCAAAGCAACAGTCTATAAGGGAGCTGGTAAGGGAAGCTCCTTCTTCAGAGCTGGAGCTTCCTTGCACAGTGTAGGGAGTCGGCCACCCCGGGGTGTGGTGGCAGGGGAATGCGGGCCCACCCTACTCCACCGCATCCCAGCCCAGGGCCCTGGCAAGGGCAGGGATGGCTGCCCCTGTGTCGGTGGGGATCCAGCCCCAACACGCCGACTGAGCCACCCCTGGCTCTGCAGCCAACTGTTCCATGGCTGCCCCTGGACCACTTCCTGCCTCCCCGGGGTTCGGTACCTGTGGCCTCCAGGCCTCTTCCGGCTCCTTGGGGTACACAGTGGCAGGCACTCCGGGCCAGTCCTCATTGGCATCTGGGGATCGGGAACAGCCAGGCGTAGGTTCCCCTCTGGGACACTGCAGAACAGGCGGAGCGTCCTTCTCCGCAGGCTCTGCCACAACTGTGCTGCAGGGCCTGCCTTTTATACTTCCGGCCACACCCCGGTACTTCTGGCGAGGGGGGCAGGGCGATCTAGGCTCTGCCCTCCAAGGGAAGTGTAATGGTCCCTCACTCTCCCGCTCGGAGGGAGGCCACTCGGCCTCACTACAGGCCCCCATAAAGCTAAGTTCAACTTCAGCCCTGGGTGTCGGGACTCAGGGCCCCGGAGTTCAGCCCCCATGTGGTGGGGCTTTGGCTTTGTTCCCTGGGCCCCAGCAAATCTAACACTGGCCCTGCTTGGTGGACCCCCTGAAACCTGCTTGGGGCCCCGGCCCCCAGGTTGAGAACCACTGTCTTACAGTACGTGTTAACTGTGTGTGCTAAACAATCTGTTGTATATAGCTGTGACACTCTGAGTACCTTTCCAAGAGCTCTGTGGGCCATGTCTGCATTACAAACTTTGGGCAATGCAAGTTACATCGGTATAAAGCTGCTGCAGATAGTATATCACTTCTGCGCGTGCGTATTTGGCTCCTTTTACAAGTGCTGCATGTACTCACCAGGGGTACTTGTATCGATGCATAATGCAATGCACCATGGGTAGGTATCCCAAATTGCAACCCACCACCATCCAGCACACTGTCTTTTGTGGAGATTAGGCAATGCAGGGTTGGGCAGACATAAGTCACATGGGTGATTGGGGCCAGGGGTCAAGTTCCCAGCGTGCCGCTGTCTCCATCCCATAATGTCACTTGTATCCCATAATTTTCTTGCCCCTTTTTAAAACTCCCACAAACTTGTGCAGCCGTCCTCTCTGTTCGCCATCTCTGACGGAAGCATGGAGCCTATACAGCTCTGCACTATTGTCATAAGCATTGCAAGCACAGGATGCACAATCCTCCAGCATTTGGAGAGCCATAAGAATAACCAAATCAGGGCAGAACAGGACAATTTCTTGGAGGACAGGTTGCTGTGAGACATAGCAAGAACCATTTCAGGGTTGTTGGTGGCATTCATGGAGGAGCTGCAGATGGTGGAGTGCCACTTCTGAGCTTGAGAAACTAGCACTGACGGTGTGATAGCATCGTAATGCAGGCTTGGGATGATGAGCAGTGGCTGCAGAACTTTTGGATGCACAAGGCCACATTCCTGGATCTGTGTGCTGAGCTCACCCCAGCACTCCAGCGCAGGAACATCAGAATGAAAGCTACGCTGACAGTGAAGAAGTGAGTGGCAATGGCACTGTGGACACTTGGAATGCTGGATTGCTACCGGTCAGTAGGAAATCATTTTAGAGTTGGCAAATGCATCGTGGGGGACATTGTCATGCAAGTGTGCAGGGCCATTAATTGTCTCCTCCTGGCAATATGCAGGACATAGTGGATGGATCTGCAGCAAAGGGGTTCCTGAACTGTAGTGGAGTGATAGATGGCATACATGTCCCTATTTTGGCACCAGACCACCTTGCCACAGAGTACATCAACAGAAAGGGCTGCTTTTCTATAGTTATGCAAGCATTGGTGGATCACCAGGAATGCTTCACTGACATCAGTGTGGGCTGATCAGGGAAGATGCATGACACTAGCATCTTTCAGAGCACAGGACTGTTCAGAAAGCTAGAAGCAGGGACTTTCTCTCCCGACCACCAGATTACGATTGGCAATGTTGAAATACTTGTAGTGATCCTGGGGTACCCAGCCTACCCCTTGCTCCCCTGGCTCACCTTGGTAGCACCAAGGAAAGATTCAACTACTGGCTCCGCAGGTGCAGAATGACAGTAGAATGCGCTTTTGGTAGATTGAAAGGATGCTGGCATTGTTTACTCATACTATTGTAGGGTTACCATATGTCCGGATTTCCCCGGACATGTCTGGCTTTTTGGTCCTCAAATCCCAGTCCGGGGGGAATTTCCAAAAAGCCGAACATGTCCAGGGAAAATAGGGAGGCATAAGCCAGGGTCCGCCCGGCCCCAGCATGACCTGCCGGGTGCGCAGTGCAGCCCAGCCGCCCCAGCTACATTGTAGCGAGCTCGGGCGGGGGGGCGCAGCTGCAGAAGGCAGCGGAGGGGCCGCTGCTGTCCCCGCAGGATGGGCAGACTGCGCGCCCCAGCTGAGCCCGCAGGACCACGGGGAGGCCGGGCCCAGACAGCGGCTCGGGCTTCCCTTGCGGGCGGGGACCCCCCGGCCACTGGGGGGGGCGCAGAGGCTGCAGGGGTGGGGGGGTGCAGGGGCTGCAGGGCGAGTGGGGAGCAGGGAAGCACTTAGCAACCCCCAACCAAGATCAGACCGGGAGGAAGGAGGGGGAATGTGGGGTGCTCAGAGGAGGGGGCAGAGTTGGGGAAGGGACTTTGGGGAAGGGGTTGGAATGGGGGCGGGGTTGGGGCGGGGGCGGGGGTGGGGAAGGGGCGGAGTTGGGGCAGGGCCAGGGCCCCCGTGGAGTGTCCTCTTTTTTCATGTTGAAATATGGTAACCCTATATTGAATCTCAGTGGAAAAAAACCCATCCCGGTGGTTATGCGGTCTCCTACATAATATCTGTGAAGAAAAGTGGAAAGTTGCCACCAGGGTGAAGGGCAGAGGTGGAGCAGCTGTCTGCTGAGTTTGAACAGCCAGACACAAGGGCTATTAGAAAAGCTCAGCATGCAGCTATAGGGCTCAGGGAAGCTTGGAAGAGCACTTTAACAGCAAGCAACAATAATGTGTTGTGGTGTACTGTGCTCTGCCTGGCCCTGCCGTTTTGAGGCCTTTTAGGAATTGTATGGTGCTTGGTGCACATCTATGAATATAACACTGTCAATGCACCTATTAATTTTTACAGTGTACATTTGTGATTATTACCCTGTGTTTGTCACTGGTCCTAAGAGTTGTATCACACTGTACAACAAGAAGTGGCTGCTTTCAGAACTGCGAGGCACTCTGCAGCATATGCTGTGAACTAATGAAGATTAATTATTTTCCAGTTTTGTTTAGTAACAAAACTAGTGCAAAGAAAAATCTGTGCAATCTAACAGCAAATACATTAAGAACTTAATAAATTAATGGATCAGAACTTAACAAGGGGAAAGAACATTCATGTCCGTTTTACCTACACATACTGCAACTGTGGATTTCACAGGTCAGTGTATGTGAAACTGTGTTTGTCCTTAATGTCCCCTGCGGTGAAGTGGTAGGGTAGGGATATGGCCCCTGACACCACCTGGAATGTTGAGGGGAATATAGGGAGATGCTGTAATGGAGTTCTCTGTGGACTGCAAAGGGAGGTGATCCTGTGATTGTTGAATCTGTAGCGTCTGGAGAAGTGCCATTATGTCCTGGTGAATCTCCCTCTCCTGGGACTCCTGGGCCAAAACCCTGTATGATCTTTCCTTCTCCAGGATGTCTGCAATGTTTACCTTCCAGGCCCTTTGCCATGATATGATTCAGCACTGACTTGTAGGATCTCACTGAACATGTCATCCCTAGTCCTCTTCTTTTTCCTCTGTAAGTGGCTCAGGCATTCCATGGGTGTGGAAGGGGAAACCCCTCAAGATCACAGCAGTAACTGCAGATAAAACACACAGAGGTACCATTGTCAATATAGTCACAATGTAAAGTGAAAGTTAAGATTCAGAACTTCCCCCTTTCCTTGTTAAACCAGACATGCTTATGCACACTTCTGCTGTCGAGTACTTGTGCATGGCACCACTCACAGCACTGGCCAGAGTAAGTAAGGCCCACAAGGGTGAGGGAAATGAGGAGGAAATTTCTCGGTTGCATGAAAGTATATGTAGAGGGCAATAGCACACTTACCTGAGGTTCTTTCCCCTGCATCGGGCTCATCCATGCTCAACTACCAGGACTGACTGGATGGGTGGAGTCTCAAACAGGTCCCGGCTTGTGGCATAGCTGGACCTCCTGGTCACATGTCCCCCATCCTCCTCCATCTCCTCCTCACAGTTCACACCAGGATCCCGTGACTTGGGCTCCTTGGAGGTATCCACAAGGTGTTCTGCAGGGTGGTAGTGGGGTCTTTGCCAAGTTCAGCATGCAGCTCTTTGTAAAAATGGCAGGTCTGTGGCTCAGCACCACATTGACAGTTTGTCTCTCTGGCCTTCTGATATGCCTGCTGCAGTTCCTTTGCTTTCACAAGGCACTGCGGCTGATCCCTGTTGTACTCCTTCTCCTGCATCCCCTGAGCAATCTGCTCATAAATGTCCATGTTTCTGTGACTGGTCCATAGCTGTGCTTTCACAGTGTCTTCTTCCCACAGGCCAGGAGATCCAATATCTCCTGTCTACTCCAAGCCAGAGCACATCTGGAGTGTGTAGCCAGCATGGCCAGCTGGGCAGTTGCTCACAAAAATGGAGAACTGCTAAGTGTGCTCACCAAGCTGGATAATCAGGAAAATACATTTCAAAAATGTGCAAGATTTTAAAGGGGAAGGGGACCTTCCAGTCTCAATGACCCTGGGCAGTGGAGCTATCAATTGTGACCAGAGCAGTCAGTGTCTGGCATTGTGGTATAGCTGCTGGAGGTCTGTTAGTTTGACATAAGTAACAGTCACATTGCATCGACCTCAGTACATCGACCATGGCTCAACACTGCTCATTGCTGTAACAAGCCACTTAGATCAGTGGGAGACAAATTTAAATGTAGACACATGCACAACTAGGTCAATGCAAGGTGGCTTATGTCAGCCTAACTATGTAGTGTAGACAAGGCCTGTAGCTTGAAAGCTTGTCTCTTTCACCAACAGAAGTTGGTGCAATGAAAGATATTATCTTACCCACCTTGTCTCTTCAGTAAATTTTGTGGCAGAGATCTGAGATCAGATCAGAGATCTAACGTATTTTTCACAAGAGTACAGTGAGGGATGCTGAAAGGTAGTCCCAGGGGTATGTGTCTCGGGGGGAGTTTGGAGAGCAAGCCTGACTTGTACTCCCCCTACAGAGGCAGCTCTTGTCTGCAGAGCTGGGCATTACAACCTGGCACACAGGGTCGCAGCACTACTTAGGTTTGGCCTGTCCGCCCCTCTGTAGATGAAGGCAGATGGGCCAAACCTGATTGGTACTGTGACGCCGTGCACCAGGTTGCAACGCTACTCGATTTGGGGCCTAATCAAATATGTTTTTACAGCCATTTCCAAGATTTCACAGACTTTACTTAAATTCATGATTACCATGACCTCCATGACAAAATCATAGCCCTAGCTATCGCCTCCACTTCTCTCCCTTATGCTACTGCTGTTAATCACCAAGAGCAATAGCTAGGAGCCAGGCAAACCTTGTATTATTTTGAATTAGGATTTTCTACTCTGTATATTCTAGCTCTAATTCCTAACTCTGACAGGCTAATGATGGTTTGTTTTCTTTAATTTGGTTGTTGAATGTTTATTTCATGCTGGTACATTACATTACCATATACATAGCCTTCATTGTTGTCAAGTGTCTTGCAATACAAGTCTCATTTCCATGCCATGAGTCAGGCAGGATTTTGATCAGAGGCTCCCTGCAATAAGCCCCCATTCTGGCCTCCTTTCCTTCCTGTTGTTTTCAGTCTGATTACAAGGAAGACTGAGCAATGCAGACTTACTGTCAATTTTTCTGACTCCTAGCATTCATTCACCTGGGGCTGATTTCCTGCTTTGAGATTGCCCCCTGCTGTGCTGTGCTGAGACACCTCAACAAAGCCTTGAGGTTTCAGTGCATTCTGAAAGCAGAGACAATGTGGCTAGCAAGGAGTGAATGAAATGGAGAAAAGTCTACTGACAGCATGCACAAATGCTGGGTCTCCTACGTTTTGGTGCCCAGTTCACCTCCTGCTAGGGCTGGCCTGCCCAGGATCCTGCTATGAAGAAAAGGCTGAAATAGAGAAATATGCTAATTTCTTTATCAACAAGAGCAACACCCAATTAATAGCTTTCAAGTGCTGTCAGCAGTTTTGCTGTCCTATGGCCCTGTTCAGCAATGTGCTGAGTGCTCATAGACTCATAGACTTTAAGGTCAGAAGGGACCATTATGATCATCTAGTCTGACCTCCTGCACAATGCAGGCCACAAAATCTCACCCACCCACTCCTGTAGCAAACCTCTAGCCTATGCCTGAGTTATTGAAGTCCTCAAATCGTGGTTTAAAGACCTCAAGGTGCAGAGAATCCTCCAGCAAGTGACCCGTGCCCCACGCTGCAGAGGAAGGCGAAAAACCTCCAGGGCCTCTGCCAATCTGCCCTGGAGGAAAATTCCTTCCCGACCCCAAATATGGCGATCAGTTAAACCCTGAGCAGGTGGGGAAGACTCACCAGCCAGCACCCAGGAAAGAATTCTCTGTAGTAACTCAGATCCCACCCCATCTAACATCCCATCACAGACCATTGGGCATATTTACCTGCTAATAACCAAAGATCAATTAATTGCCAAAATTAGGCTATCCCATCATACCATCCCCTCCATAAACTTATCAAGCTTAGTCTTGAAGCCAGATATGTCTCTTGCCCCCACTACTCCCCTTGGAAGGCAGTTCCAGAACTTCACTCCTCTAATGGTTAGAAACCTTCATCTAATTTCAAGTCTAAACTTCCTAATGTCCAGTTTATATCCATTTGTTCTTGTGTCCACATTGGTACTAAGCTTAAATAATTCCTCTCCCTCCCTGATATTTATCCCTCTGATATATTTATAAAGAGCAATCATATCTCCCCTCAGCCTTCTTTTGGTTAGGCTAAACAAGCCAAGCTCTTTGAGTCTCCTTTCATAAGACAGGCTTTCCATTCCTCGGATCATCCTAGTAGCCCTTCTCTGTACCTGTTCCAGTTTGAATTCATCCTTCTTAAACATGCTCTCACCTCTCATTGATTTCGTTAGGAGTTAAAGGTCCTGAGTCCCTCACAAGACTGGGCATTTAATAACCAGAATTCTAAAATGCTACCCTCCTTTATCGTCTCCATGTTGATTTCTTGCATTGTTATATTGTTGGCCAAAGGACCAGTGCAAGACAATGACTTTTCTGAGCCAATTTCATCAACTTTCCATGGATTTCATGGAATATGAAAAGAGTAGAGATGTTCTGTTTTGAGGTGCTCAAACACCGTTTGTCCTCTGTTGAATAGAGTTGCAGTGCTGGACAAAGTTACAGATTTCTTGTTGTTCCTTGGGAAACTTCTCGTTGCTGGCGGTGTAGGTAAGTCAGTTATTTCAATGTGATGTTGATTCTTATTCCCTACTAGCCTAGAATGTGCTAAACTTCTGTGCTCAGACAACACATCAAGGACTTGCTCTTGCAAACCTTGATACCATAAGTACTAATCACATGAGCAAAGAATTGCAGGATTGAGCCCAAAGAAGCATGTTTTCCCTCTCTTTTTTTTCATCTTACTTTGTGCATTTGACAGTATTTTTTGTATAGTCACTTCCACTGTTCTTGTGGAAGGTTGACACGCTGGGGATTGAACTGGGGACCTCCAGAACTAAAAGCATAAGCCTCTACACCTTGAACTAAAGTAGTTTGCCTTTGACTGTAACAGACTCATATCCTCAGTGGATCTGGCAGAGAGGGGAACCTGTAGTATACCATCCCCAGTGTGTTACAGGTGCACATTCTTCCTCAGACTGTGCAAGAGGGTATTTATCAGCCGCAACAGCAGCACTGTAACTGAAACTGAACTGTCAGCAAGCTGCATGCAGGTGTGTGTATGGAGAGACGGGGTGGGCCTAAGCATCTTTTGTAGTGTTGCATTCAGGCCTGTCCAAAGGACCCTTCCAAACACAAGCAGGGGAGCAGACAAAACCTAACATTTTTACAGTTTTTACTTTCATACTAATAAAAGTCAGGACATACTCTTCAGTGTGCTGCGGCAGAAAACCAATTTTCTTTTTAATTGGTCCATTTCAAAAATTCAAGTTGACGGTGTCCCCTTCAGGCCTTTTAAACTGTCACAAGAGTTTCAAAACATGATTTCATTGATGGCCATCTTTTATATTTTGTGTATTTTTAAAAAAAGTCCTAAATGGATTATTTTTTACCAGCAGATGAAAATTAGAATTGAGACCAAATCTGTAATGTTTTTGTCATTACTATAGACTGACTTTCAAAATGGGAAGGCAAATGTGATTTGAAACTGTCTCTGAAATGTGAGCCATGAAATGCTGAAATTGATTCATGTTTTCCTCCTCCTTAAGGATACATTCTGTAGGATAATTCATTAACATGTCTTTTCTGTTCTGCGTAGCACAGATATGATGATGTATGTAGCTCTAGATTTATCATTAAGTGTATTTATCAATAGCTATGCCATTTCTATTTTTAATCTCAAATGGTTAAATATTCCTCCAAGAGGTGAAAGCTAAAGCCACAGGCTTTTGCTCACGTATGCTTTTTAATTTATTTTTTTTTCAAGATCAGTCTGATGGTCTTTTATATTATCATATTTTTTGTATCATGTATTCTTATTTATTAGTTTTGATATAAAACCCAGTCTGACTCATGAAATAAAACAATTGAGTCAGGTCTTTCTGGCCCCACAAGTATCTTTATGATAATTCATTTATATGCCATTTCTGTTCTAGTCAGAATACAGATCCTGGGGATAATTGATATCTAGAGATTTATTGCTCAAAACCTCCTGAGTCTGTTTTCAGCTGTGCCTGTCTTACCCATTCTTCATGAGTGTTGAAGTCCCAGATACCTATGTGAATAACTAATGGCCTGTGCTCTGTGCTTCTTACAGGTGTTCTAGCCTTCTTTTTCTTCACACATAGAATACCAGTGTTCAAACAAGAAACCCCAACATTAAATTACTACTGGGTACCCCTGTTGGTAAGGATGCAGTTTACATTCTTAGGACACTGTGGGAGTTTTGAGGGGCAGCTCTGGGTCAGTTCTTGGGGAGCACTTACTGGCAACTGCATCTCCACCATCCTGTCAATGGGCGCAGCATCCTCTTCTGTGGCTAGCCAGCTCTGCCAAACTCCATCCCTCCCTGACTCAGTTCAGATAGCTTTGTACCATTATGGTGCTGCAGTGAGCCTCAAGGGACTTGGTACCTTCTGTGTGCAGGAGAGTTCGGTTCCATGCCAGCTCTGCACAAACCTCCACACACAGCACTGGGGTAGACGATGGGGAACCAATTGCAGCATGTCTTCCTAAGGGATGAGGTCTACAGAGCAAAGAGAAAGCACTTGGCTCCTATGTAAATGCTTTCCCTGTGGAGTCCCTCATAGATCTGGGGATATCTGCAGGTTGGGTGGTGGGCCCTCTTTCTTGAAGGGGCAATCTGAGAGAACTCCATGAACTGAAACAGAGTTTCATAGCCCTTGTGTGGGTTTTCCTGCACTGGGAACAACATGATTCCAAGTTGCCATCTTAGAAATTGGTAACAGGTGTATGTCACCACACAGTGACTTTAATCTGTGATCTTTTGCCTCAGCAGCAAGCCTACTGCAGAGTTATGGAACTATAAATAAATCCTTTCCTGTTGGTTTAGCAGACTTTCTTGTTTGTTCTTGTTCTTTGAGGTGATGTTGCCATGATAGTGTCAAATGTATGTTTTTGGGTTTTTTTGCAGACTGTCATTATTGGCTCTTACCTAATTGCACATGGGTTCTTCAGTGTCTATGCAATGTGCGTTGATACACTTTTCCTCTGCTTTTGTAAGTATTGAGTTCTCTTTCATTAACACTCTTCTTCTGATGACATGCAGGTAAAGAGCCACCTTGTCAGTTTCCTTACAGAATTCATGTGACATGCTGGCATATTGTGGGAATAAGGAATTGCTGCTGTTCTTAATACAGGTGGTTTAATTTTGCTACCGAGGGGCTTGTAAAGCTCTATGATCAGATATGCCTTCATTAGCCTATTTGCCAAGCTAGTGAAATGTATCTGGGGCTCACTGGGGTATCTGGCTTTTTGTTTATTAAATGTTTCCTAATTTTTACTAACACTTTGCTTCTGGGTGTTTTGTAACCAGACGTGTCCAGCGACAATTCACTCACACGTCTTACTAATGCCAATGGGCTTTGCACATAGGTGTTCTCTTCAGCAAATGCTTTATGTGGTTGATAATGTCACTGTCCTTTGGTTACATACTAATAACCACGACCAAAGCTTCATGCTGACTTAACATGAAATTACCTTAAAATACTATTTTAAAACTCTCAGTCCCGTGTGACCCCATAACAAACAGTTGCTGACTCTTGAAAGGGAAGCGGTTAGGGGCATGTTTGACTTCTTGTTCAGGAATGCTCAAATTACCAGAGAAATCAATTGATCTCATTTAGACCCTAAGTATAAGAACAAGGTGTACTCGCTAAAGGGAACTCATTCCATTTGCCAGACTTAATAAAATTTAAAACATAAAGATTGGATTCTACTGTAATGGGAGCAGTAGAGTAGACCTTGGCAGGTCAGAGCAGGAGTACATTGCACTGGTTAACATTGTATCTGGCTGCATTATTTGACTGTGCTAACTAGTCAATAGTCCCTATGGCCAAGGGTTCCTAAGTGCATATTGTGGCAGTGGGACCTTGAGGCAGGTAAGCACGACTAAGGGCTTAATTGCCTCCCCCACCTCCTATCTGGATAAATTCTCTAACTCCTCTGAAATCTAGCCCCATTGTTAGAAACAAAGTACAGTAACTCCTCACTTAACGTTGTAGTTATGTTCCTGAAAAATGCAACTTTAAGTGAAACAATGTTAAACGAATCCAATTGTCCATAAGATTTAATGTAAATGCGGGGGGTTATGTTCCAAGGAATTTTTTTGGGGGCAGACAAAAGGCATTATACTTTATACTGTACTGTACTGTACTGTGGTTGGGAAGTGCCCCTGGCTTACCCCACACAGGCACAGCCCACTGCAGGCAAGGACGCTAGGAAGCATCTTTGCAGCAGCAGCGGCAGCTTCCCCGGAGAACAGGCTCAGATTTTGCCGGGAATGCTCCAGGTCCGCCTCTTCCTGTCCCCGCTGCACTCCAGGCCCACCTCTTCCCACCCCCACTCCACATCCCTCCCCCCCAAAGTCCTAAGCACCCTTCCCGCTCCTGCCCCTCCCTCCCAGAAAGTCCTAAGCGCGAAGTGCTGGGAGGGAGATGCAGGAGTGGGGAAGCCCCGCATCTCCACTCCTCCCCCTCCCTCCCAGAAAATCCTAAGCGCTGCTAAACAGCTGTTTGGTGGTGCTTAGGATTTTCTGGGATGGAGTGAGGGTGGGGAGGAGCGGAGACGCAGGGCTTCCCCGCTCCTCCCCATCCCTCCCAGAAAGTCCTAAGCCCAAAGTGCTGGGAGGGAGGGGGAGGAGCAGGGAAGCCCCGCGTCTCCACTCCTCCCCCTCCCTCCCAGAAAATCCTAAGAGCTGCTAAACTGCTGTTTGGCGTTCCTTAGGACTTTCTGGGAGGGAGGGAGAGGAGCAGAGACACAGCGCTTCCCCACTCCTGCTCCTCCCTCCCAGCACTTCACGCTTAGGACTTTCTAGGAGGGAGGGGCAGGAGTGGGGAAGTCCTGCATCTCCATTCCTCCCCCTCCCTCCCAGAAAGTCCTAAGTGCCGCCAAACAGCTGTTTGGTGGTGGGGGAAGCGCTGGAAGGGAGGGGGAGGAGGCGGAGAAGCAGAACTTGTGCAATGCTCCCTTGTAAAGTCGCTGCTCTTCCACAGAATGTTGCAAGCAGGCAGCCAAACAATGTTATAAGGGAGCATGCACAACTTTAAATGAGCATGTTCCCTAATTGAGCAGGGACGTAACATTGAAACAACGTTAAGTGGGACAACGTTAAATGAGTTACTGTAGTGAATTGGACCCCAAGCTCAGCCCTTGCCGCCTGGAGCCTCCGTTCCCTTGGAACAGGCCAGAACACCAGTGACACAGGACTTGGAGCACACTGGCATGCCGGGGGTGACACAGAATAAAGTAAATCAAAACCATTTCCTGACCTCCTCCTACCACCTTTAATAACCATCTGTATTTATTTATTGCAATGGGCCCTGTTTCTCCTTTCACAGCAATGTAAATCAGGAGTAATCCACTGATGTGAGAGGAATCAGAGAGGAGGCGTTTAGATAGGGTTACCATATCTCATAAATAAAAAAAGAGGACCCTCCACGGGCCCTGGCCCCGCCCATTTCCCCACCCCCCAGCCCCGCCCCAACTCCGCCCCTTCTCCACCCTAACTCCGCCCCCTCCTCCCTTCCACTCCCAGCCAGGGGGAAAGGGCTGCCCCAGTGCTACCGGCTTCAGGGTTTGCCGGGCAGCCCTCAGACCCTGCGCCCCCAGCCGGCGCTTCCCCAGTGCAGCTGGAGCCCGGGAGGGGAAGCGCCCAGCCGGGGGCGCAGGGTCTGGAGGCTGCCCGGCAAACCGTGAAGCCGGTAGCGCT
>NW_020664561.1:46051930-46094068 GCF_002925995.2 Terrapene triunguis
AAGGAGTGGGAGGGTTGGAGCAAACAGCCACTCTAGGGTTACCATACATCCTCTTATTCCCGGACATGTCCGGCTTTTCGGCACTCAAACCCCCATCTGGGGGGAATTGCCAAAAAGCCGAACGTGTCCGGGAAAATGGCGGCTCTGCTCCTCCCCTGACTCTTCGGCTCTGTTTAAGAGCCGAGCTGCCCGAGCGCTATGGGCTTCAGGCAGCCCCCTTGCCTCCGGACCCCAGCCGCCAGGCGGGCACTTCCCCGCCCGGGCTCCGGCGGCGCAGGGTCCGGAGGCACGGGGGCTGCCCGAAGCCGGTAGCGCTCGGGCAGCCCGGCTCTTAAAACAGAGCCGAAGAGTCGGGGAGGAGCAGAGCCGCCATTTTCCCGGACATGTTCGGCTTTTTGGCAATTCCCCCCAGACGGGGGTTTGACTGCCGAAAAGCCGGACATGTCCGGGAAAAAGAGGACGTATGGTAACCCTAGTTTAGAGGCTCACAAGAATCAATCAGTTTCCTTCTCCATTTGATCACAAGACTTAGATGAACAAGTAGTTTGTCTTGGAGCAGAGAATTAGATGTCAGGAGACATGAGTTTTTTTATTTTGAGCTGTGCCAATGACTCATTTTGTGACATTTAGGCTAAATCCTGCAAAATGATCTGAACAAGCAGCCCCATGCAGATCACATGGCTCAAGGTCTCATTTTCCCTATCAGTAAAATGTTCATCTATCTTTGCAAACTGGTTGGGATCCTTGCATGAAAGGGTCTGTACACACATGCAAAATATTACAGTTTATTAATGCAATCAAGGCACAGCAAATCTATTCTGTCTTGAGCATTCTTTAGAAGAGTACAAATCATTCTTTTATAATTTGAGGTATAATATTAATAACCAGCAGTAACTCATGTCACAGCTCTGAAGATATCTCCTAGTTTTCACTAGATCATTCACTGTTTAATGTTTCTTTTGGGGGGAGAGGGAAGGTAGAAGGGAAATGCATTAAAATTAATGGGAAAATTAATATTTTCTTGTAGGTTTCTTTCCTTGTATGGCAAAACTCTGAGTCTCCATGCCATTATTCAAAACTTACATTCCACTCTGCTTCCCATGTCATATACAGCTGTGTATTATGGGAGCAAAATTGTGCACTTATGGGGTTAGATTTTCAAAAAAGCTCTGCTTCCTTTTAGGGATGGATTTTCAAAAGTGCTCAAAACCCAGCAGTTTCTTGTATGGCACTTTTGGCCAGATTTTCAAAAAACTAAACACCCACAATACCAGGCTCTTCTGGCCCTAGTTGTGTGTGCTGAGCACTTCTGAAAATTCCAGTGCAATTTTTAAACAAAAGAACTGGAAGAATTAAAAGGATTGATGTGCATAACTTTAGAATGTCAATGTAGCCCTCCACTGATGTTTGTCTGTTTTGGTGTAAAACCTCCTCTGATTTGGAAAAAAAGTGGAACTTGGTGCTTTTTCCAGTGTCCACCAGCAACTTAACAGTGCAGCTAAATTGTCTGGTATCAGATTTTCTAATGTTGGTTTTTCTGCTTTTTCTCTTGTTCAATTCTCTACCCTTTTATGTTTGTTTGTTCATTTTTTGTTTGATTGCACGGCTGCTTGCTGCTTTGGCTGCTTTTGCTGATGCAAATTCAGGTGAAGATTTGGAAAGAAATGATGGATCCACAGCAAAACCGTACTACATGTCAGCTAGTCTGCACCGAATTCTGGGAAAGAAGGAACTAAGCCCTAAGAAGGCAATGGGATAACTTTAAAAAATTGCTGAAAATCAAAACAATGTCACTTTTAAGTGGGATGTGTATAAACTAGGCAAAAGTTAAAACTGTAAATGATGCTTCTGGTTGATGGGTGATTCTTTTTATTTTTGCTTGTATCTAAAATCAATTAGCAATTTGGTAACATCTAACTAGATAGGGAAATGCTTAAACTAAGAGCTGTGAAACAAGGCCACATTTTAGTTTATAGAGTGCCTATGAAAAAGGAAAATGTAAATTTGAATCATTTTTTATCCATAGCTAAAAGTGTTTTAATAACTTTTGTAACACAGGTTGCTGTTTCAAATGACAGCTGTTTTGATAACATTTCTTTTTTTATAAGTGTATCTTTGTAAATGATATTCAGGCAATTTTTGAAAGCACTACAATGTAACCTAATTAGCCATAAAAATAGATCAAGAGACTCTAGCAAACCAGCAGATGGTACTAAATTTGTAAATATGGTGCTATGGTTGTATTTTTACTGTACAAGCTGGTTGGCAGCGATTTAAACTGTGATTATGTATGTACTAATAGTTCCCTACATAGATCTTTTGATCACCTCCATTACAAACTGTATATGTTAATAAATGAGAAAGGGTATCACACAGGTTCAGTCTCAAAGAAGGTAGCTAGAGTAGACTACAGCTAAAACTGCTTTATAGTGAAATCTGTTATAACATAACCCCCTTTAGAACAGAAGTTGGGTTAAACATTAACCTCCATTGAAGGAGTGTTCCACTGTACTTGAAGAACATGGTTTGTGGTTCCCACAAACTTTCTATTTCCATCTGGTGCAAGATGAAAAATGTATAGCTTTCAGCTGCTGTGAATGGGAGATGCCCTTGTATTAGTATCCCCTGTGCCTAATGGTTCTATGATTTTATTCTACATGATGTTGAGGTTGAGCTCCACCTGCAGTATGGAAAGGAAAAACTGAAATGCAGCCATTTTCCTTAGAGGCAAGTCTTCATGGCTCCAAGGAATTCTTATTTCCTGTGTCCATCCCAGATGGGCTTCCTCCCTCCTTCCACAGGCTGAATGCATTGTCTCTGTGGGACTCTCAGGTCCTGTTAGCCCATGGAGTAAGTGGCAAGGGCTAGAAATAAAATCTGAGTCTCTCACCTGATAAAGCAGAGCACTAATTATTTAGACCAAGGAGCCAGGCCCATAATGTTTGGTGTATGTTTAAATCATTAAAATTGCATGGTTATAAATGCAAAGACTAGTAGTAGCTTTATACTATTGGTGTAATACATGTTCGTTTTACACTGAGGGCTTATTTACATGGTGCCAGAAAAGCGCACTAGAGGGGTGTGATTTGTAAAGCGTTTTAATGTGTTGCACCCTAACTGCCCTGTGTGGACCTGCTGATACACTCTAAAAGGACTATAGAATATCAGGGTTGGAAGGGACCTGAGGAGGTCATCTAGTCCAACCCCCTGCTCAAAGCAGGACTAATCCCCAGACAGATTTTTGCCCCAGATCCCTAAATGGCCCCCTCAAGGATTGAAGTCACAACCCTGAGTTTAGGAGGCCAATGCTCAAACCACTGAGCTATCCCTCCAGGAATATGTTAAGGCAAACTAGGTTCCTTTTAGAGCACACCAGCAGGGTCTACACAGGGCTGTTAGAGTGTTAGAGGGTTTTATAAATCACACCTATCTGGTGCTGTGTAGGCAAGCCCTAAAACCCAAATTCTGCAAGCCTTCTGTGCATGGAACTACCACTGAAGTCAAGGATAGTTCCACTTGTGCACGGCTCACAGGATCAGCCCTACGTTTTATCTGAGGATTTATGAAGAGTAATACAAAGAATTCATGATTACTGTAAGTAGGAGGAATGGGGTAACCTTTCAAGGTGATGTTATTTTTGTGAATGGGGCTAAAAATACTTTAACCTATTTAAATACTATTGTAGAATAATTGTTGTAAAGTTTAAGGGGGCCCAGTGGGCCAGCATCCCATGAGCATCCAGAGATCCAAAGCCAGTGAGTCTACGTTCTAGCCTTCATGGGCTAGAGAATTTTGAATTAAGTATTCCATGGCAGTCCACTTAACAGGGTTAGAATTGGCAACATCATCCAGCTCTGTTGCTATTACAGAAAGTGAGCTCCTGGAGTTCAATGAGAACCTCAGCATCAGAAAACAGGGGCAGGTTCTTTTCCAGTTGGCTGAAGATTCAGTCATATGGGAAAGAATTTTTAAGAGCCCATACTTTGCTCTCTGGAGGACAGCTCCATTCCCAAGGTCAACCAAGAAACAAGGGTTGGTATAATACAACAGAGATTAAAGGAGGGCCTTCCTCCATCCTGCACTTGGGTGAATGGGAGGGGAGTAGGAAATTCCCATCATGCCTGAGTAATTTTGTTTATTAATACTAGCCATAGGTTGAATCAGTTGACTACAGGTGAGTTATTCCACCCATATGTTTGGGGTAACTCCTAGGGAATGGAAGGATCTTAAGATCACATGGCCTATGCTTTCAAAAGTGACTAGTACTTCTGAAGGCCTTGATTTTTGAGTGTCCATCTTGAGACACTTTAAAGGACCCTGGCTTTCAGAAAGTGCTGAACACCCACTCTTTGAAAACCAGGCTCTTTTACAAGGCTTCTCAAATTGGGTATCCAAAAATTGAGAAGCAAAAATGCAAGTCTCTTTTGAAAATTTAGGCTAGCATGAACTGTTTGGGCTGTGTGCAATCATTCCATCACCTAAAAGTCTGCTGATCTGCTATTCTGGATCAGGCCCCAATGTAATATAGGATGGTACTGTAATTAGTTCATTAATTTGCACCCAGAAAGACTGAGCAGAGCCATCTATAGTTCTGCAGTGGATTGAAGAGTTTTACTGGGTGCTCTACTGAAAAAGCGTATTTCTGAGTAAAATGCGCTTTTTGCCATATGAATGTAACCGTAGAGTTTAATATCACATAATAGAATATGAATATGACATAATAGAAATAGTAATAATAGTCATATGATTAGAAGTTTTCTTAATAAACCTATGCATTTGCTAGAAGAATTTCTAAACGTTTTAAACTGAATTGATTGTTTATATACCATAGATATATATATATATATAACGTTCCTCCATTCATTACTATTTTGTGAGAATTAATTTAGACTATAAATTTACAATGTTTCTGAGAAGAGCATTTAAAAGCCATTTTTTAAAATGAAGCAATTAAGAGAACTGTGAAAATGCAAAGCAATATCGCTTAAATTCTCCAGTCAATCAGCTGAAATACTTTTTTAAATTATTTAAAATTAAAATTGGTAAAAGAGAACTGAATATTTTGGAATAATGTAGGCAGAAATTAATACAAATATTAATTTGCAAAATAAATCATACTTTTTAAAGAATGTTTAAGACTGATTATTATAATGATTCCTAACTAATCCTTTGGGCCAAATTCTGCCAATTTATGACCTACGCAATCCCAGTGAATTTGGCACTTTACTCTGTTATTTGCTTAAACATGAAGATAAAACTTAATTACTATGTACTTTCTCACTTTAGGGAAGTGGAATATTGGGCTAAGTATGGTATGTTAAGATTGTTTATTATATAGGTTTTGATCCTACACCCACTGAAGTGAGTGGGAAAATTCCCATTGATTTCAAAGGGTAGAGACAGGCCCATATAGTGACAAAAGGCTGATTATTATTCCAACTGTTTACAGTATAATAAATGCCAAAACATCAAGTATTGAAATAAACCTAGAAAGCTAAGAGAGCTGTTGTGCATTAAGAGTTCAGCAGGTGGTGCTATTACTTTTCTTATTGTACTGCTTTGATCATTTACTTTGTGCCATTCTTCCTTCTAGTGGAAGATTTAGAAAGACATGATGGCTCTGCAGAAAGACCCTATTATATGAGTAAATCTCTCTTGAAGATTTTGAACAAGCAGAATGTAGAAACCAAGAGACATTAGAAAATACCCAATGTTGTAACCACCCAATCGTGTTGGATTTAGTCCTGGTTTGATGCATTGTCTTCCCAACACTGTATTAATTGTCGGCTTTTATTTGCATGTTTTATACCAAAGCTTCTATGTAAAGCCATCAGAATTGGTAAGGAAACTGTTTAAAAAACAAAAAACCCAAGATGTGACCATTTTTATACTGAGATTTGTTTTTTTCAAGTTGTATTTAGCTTTTAATTCTAGTGGCTTGGATGTTTTGAAGATGCGGAATATTCTTTTAAATATAAGCATTTAAAAATATGAAATGTTTTCCTGTTGCATATTCTGGTATAGGACAGTAAAAAGATTTCAGAAATCATCATATTAAGCTTATTCTAAAAAGAGAGTCTTTAAATATCCTTCTAAAAATAAATGATCATAAAAATGATTAGACTTAACAGTTTGTCTCTGTATTGTAGTATAGAACTTCAGTCTTTAAACTATTGCCAGTCACCCAGCCTGTACAACTGTGCCCTCTATGACAAAAGTGCCTTACTGGCTATTATTATTACCCAGCTTATATTTTAAAGTTTACATACATAATTTAAACCACAAAATAGAAATTGCTAGATAGGAAAAACAAGACTCTTCCAGCTTAGTTGAAATGAAGTGATATAAAATCAACTGCATTTTAAATACATTTGACAATTTTGCTAAATACTGCAGCATGCACAATTTCCCTATTACTGTTGTCAGATCATGCGTATTTTATGCTCCAAAAAAGAAAGTAAAAGAGAATGTTTTTGTTACAAAAAGAAAATCATGTAAGACTGTTTGGTTTGCTTTAGTAAACTTTTCTAAATCTAATTTAGGGGATGCTGAACTCTTTAACTGGGGGCCCTATTTTGTCTTCAGCTTCAGAGATAGCCCATTGTATTTAGATAATTGAAGGTAGAATTCGGCCCTTGGTATTTAAAATAAAATGAAAAGGGAAGTTAGTAGATATCTGTTACACCAATGTTATATGTTTTTTAGGTTCCCAAATGTAAAGTAGATGCTTCATTTTAAGACTGATTATTTACTATTCTGGAAGTGTTTTATAAATGACCTTTGATTTTCTAACTTTTGATACAAACTATTGGAATATAAGTGCTTCATGTTTAAAATTACTAGTGCTATTAATATAAAAACTGATTGTCTGTTACTATATGTTACAGAAGGGTCCATAAGCATTTATTTCAAATATGTACATGTAAAATCACAAAAAGACAATTTAAAAGTTGAGAAATGAGAGAGAAGTAACTGTCATTTTCACTTATCACATTTTTCATTTTAATGTGACTTTTAGAGATTTATCATTTTCATGCCAAAACCAAACTAATGTGAGCACATGACAGTCTGAGCTCTAAAACCTGTTTGCTTCTGCTGTGCAGAAATATTGGGAATGTATTGTTTAAATATCTTTGATAACTAAAATGTTTAATATTTAATGAAATTTGTTGTTACTTATTGTTTTACAGCTCTTGGGGTTTGTTCTAATAAAGATTTAGATATAAAAGAAGGATGCCTTTGTGCGGTTGCTTTTATTTTGGTGTGTGGCTTTTTAGGTAAATCTCTTCATGAAAACTCACTGTACAAATATTTTAGTTAGATTTATACCGTACTACACCACACAAGTGCACCCATCTCATGTCCTGGGCGCCACTGACATCTTAATACATCTCCTTAAATAAACAGACTCCAGCAATTACCTGCAGATAGTACAGCCTTGGCAGCAACATGATTATAATAAACTTCACCAGCAAAATCACTCCCAGAATGATGCATCAGTGCAATGTGGCGATTAGGAGTATTCAGCTCTTGGCTCAATCCAAGAGCTCTCCTTAATTTGATTTATTTCAAGCCTCTTAGTACCTTGTACAACTTAAAAAAAAATTTGAAGGATCAATATCCATAACATGAAAGCTACTAGGCTGACACTAAAGTAAATGAGTGGTGAACTGAAAATCCAGAGGTGATAGGAAGATTTAGTATTATTATTTATATTGCACTAGTGACTAGGGCTCTCAATCAAAGATTGGGGCACACTGCAAACACATAACAGAAAGACAGATCCTGCCCAGAAGAGCTTACAATCTAAGTAAAGAGCCTAATGTCCTTACTTCAGTTAGATCCCCATTATCATGAAGGGGACAGGAAATTCCAGTTAATATGGATGGACAAATTCCCCTTTAATAAAGTGGCAAAATTTCTGTGAGAAACTAAATAGGACAAAGCTCATAAGACCTGTGGCTCTTGCTATAGCCTCAGGATCAGATCCAAAGCATTCTCATTCAAGGGATATTTGACTTTAGAAAAAGTGACTGAGGGGCAGGATATGTTTGGTATGGAGTGTTGTATTGTTCTCTGGTTTATTACACACAGTTTATTAAACTATGTGTGGGTATCAGACCCAATAATCAGTGATTTTAAGAACACTGTGGCAATCCAAGATGGAGTCTGGAAACTGTCATCTTGTGACTCCATCTTGTGACTTTCTGTACACTGTCAGTCTGGTCTGGATAAAACTGGCCTGAACGGGTTTTTCCTGCCACTGGGTGAGCCCCAAGGTTTCATCACCTCAGACTGTTTCCTGCCTTTCTACAGATTGTACCATGTTTTCCTGCCATAGATTCTATAAAAGAACTGTGATCATAGGCTGATGGTGCCTGAGCTTCACGCTCGCAGGGAAGAGCTGCTGCACCACTGGGTTTGTTTGTTATATAGCTATTAGTCATTTACATTTACCCCTTCCCTAGCTGTGTAATAATATCCCCTAATACATTTACCTGTTTGTTTTGAACCTTATCTCTTGTCAGTTATATTTATTGGGCACCACACAAGGGGAGAGGGGAGGAGATCTGCACTAGTCCGCCAGTGACAGATATGGCAGAGGGCCTTTTTTTGTTTCTATTCCGATACCGACACCACTTTACACATTCAGAGTTATCTTGGCTTCCCTTTGAGATAACAGAAATAAGCCCAAACCTGGGCATCTACAGAAGACATGTTGCAAGGCCCATCTATTTTCCAAAGCTTTCCCGTGATAGCAGAAGACTAGGAAACGCTAACATTTTTTAGACTCAAAAAGAACAAAACAACTTGAAGAGCTTCTGGAACTGGATAGATGTGAAGAGCCTACACTTTCCACTGTCAAAGCTCCTGAGGCTCCTATATTTTAGAGCCTGGGGCATGTACACTGCTGCCCCATTCTAGCTGTCGGGATGCCTATGTCCCACTGTACCCTAGAACAAGTTGTGAATGGGTGTAGGGTTGCCAACAGTCCCTTATTACAAGGGACGTCCCTCGGAGGTGCTGAAACTAGAGGCAGCACCCCCAGCTTGAAGTGGCTTCCATCATATTCAGGGTTTACAGTTTGGTTCAATGGCTCTCAGCACCCCAACTATACAAATTGTTCCAGCACCCCCGACGTCCCTTCTTTTTCCAGCTCTGTACAACAAGATTGGGAGTTGATGAGTGCTGCAAAAAGCAGCAAGAAATACCTGTAGTGAATGTAGGTGAGAACTGCTTAGTAGTAATTATTATTAATAATATTATAATAATATCACAAGGTGGAGTGAGGCTAGAGGGGAGGGATAGCTCAGTGGTTTGAGCATTGGCCTGCTAAACCCAGGGTTGTGAGTTCAATCCTTGATGGGGCCATTTAGGGGTCTGGGGCAAAAAAAATAGTTGGGGATTGGTCCTGCTTTGAGCAGGGGCTTGGACTAGATGACCTCCTGAGGTCCCTTCCAACCCTGATATTCTATGACTGGAGTGCTAAGAAATCAGTCTCTTATTTTTGAAATACAATGTTGTCAACCTGAGGTGGAAGATAAGTATTTGGCCACCTATGTCACATGCAGGGCCTGATCCTGTAGAGAGACATCCTCTGCTCTCACCTACCAGAGCAGGCCCCATTCAAAACCTAGCTGCCAGAAGAGCAGGTGCTGCTGCTGCCTAACTTATGACCCAATAGTTGAAGCATTTGCCTGGGGTGTGTAAGACGCTGGTTCAACTCCCTTTCCCACCCCCCAATCCCTCCGAGGGGGCAAATGGCTTTGAGTAGGGGGTCTCCCACTTCTCAGGACAATACTCTAGCCATTGAGCTATGGAATAGTCTGATACCCCTCAGTCTCTCTGGTTGAAGCTGTTCCATATAGCATAATTAATGGAGCATGGGAAATGGACTGGACAGTCATTGGTAGAGCCCTGCATGGATACACAAATGCGTATCCACATCCAATCCGCAATCCACAAAAATAATCTGTGGATATCTGCATCTGCAGGCGCAGATATCTGTGAGTTTGCAGGGCTCTACACTGGGGGTTGGGCTGAGGCTCCAAGGCATGCCTCCCGCCAGAGCCTGGGTGGGGAGCCCCCATGGCATCGCGGACCCTCCACCTGCTCTCGGCCAGGTGGGGAGCCTGGGGAGTGGGGACATGGCAGGGGACTGCTCTCAGCCCCCCCCCCACACACACACACACACCACGGGCAGGTGGAGGGTCCACCGCAGCTTCCCATGGCTCCCCGATTGGGCTCCACACTGGCCTGTCTGGGGGGAGACCTGTGGAGCTGCCTGAAGGCTGCTCAGGCCCCCTGCCCAGGGCAGGTGGAGGGTCTGCCACAGCTCCCCACAGCTGCCTGCCCCGCTCTAACTGCCCCGCTAGCATGGAGCCCAACCGGGGAGCTGCGACAGACCCTCCACCTGCCCGTGCAGGGGGTGGGGGGGCTGAGAGCAGCCCACCGCCCAGTGTCCCTGCTCCCCAGACTCTCCCCCGCACCCCCAGGGTAGGTGGAGGATCCGTGCTGTGATTTCTCAGCGCTGCCCACCTGGCTCTTACCGTCAGAGCCCAGCGCGGATACAAAATTTGTATCTTTATCCGCGCTGCTATCTGCAGAGATAGTCCGTGGATATAAAGCAGATACCAGCAGATTTGCAGGGCTCTAGTCATTGGGCCAGAGAGAGAGGGACTCTGGCATCCAGTATGTTCACAGAGGTCAAATAGGTGCTTCATTTTATGATGCATTTACTGTTTTAAATAAATTTCCTCCAGTGTTCTAGCCCCTTCAGTGCCCTGAGTAGAGTGCAGCAAGAGGCGCTGGTGTCGTCCATCCATTGAACGTCTAGAGCAGTGCCAAGGGCTGCTCATACTCAGAGACTGTCTTTTTAGTCCTCTGGGACTAAGGCACTTAAAAGTCTCAGTCTCAGATCAGCCTCAATTTGGAGTTCCTCCGCCACCTCAGGAGCAGCACCAGGGGCTCAGCAGGGGAAAGCAGAGGCAGAGGGAGCGAGGCAGAGACTGGCTAGTGTGGGATTTCAAAGAGTGAGCAGGTAGGGGCCTCTCACGAAGGAGAAAAGGGGGAAGCTGGGGGGCCTGTGTCTTGGTGAAGTAGCATGTGGTAGGGGAAAGGGAAAGCAAGGGGGGCCTGTGACTTGGTGAGGGGAGGTGAAAGGGGAGCAAGTGCATGGCATAGGTAGGGTGTGGGGTTGCCTGCTCATATTCAGGAGGAGAAGGGGAACAATTGCAGCAAGAAAGCTGTTGTGCAAAGGGCAAGGGCCCCAAATCCTTCAGCTGGATGGGGATTGTATTTGGGAGAAGCGATTGTGTGTGGGGAGGAGTATAGAGCAATGGTATCTAATTGCCAGCCCCAGCTCCACCACCCACTTTGGGCACCAGCCTCTGCTGCTAATTACAGCAGAAACACAAATGCTAAAGACAGCTGGTAGATCTGCGTTAACTCACCACTTCAGCTGTTCTGCCCATTAAAACAACACTTCAGACAGACTTTCTTCTAAAGCGCAAGCCTGGAGCCTGATCCTGCACACACTTACTGTCAGGTGGAGCCCTTACCATGGTGAGTAGTTCCCGTGACTCTTGGCGGTAAGCAACAGGTCTGGTAGTGAGTGTTTGCAGGATTAGATCCTTGAACAGCAACAGTGGCCATGTATGTGCTTTTACTTTTACAGATGGTACCTCAGGAAATTGCTCTTTAACCAGGATCAGCAATATCGCACACTAACTAGTTCTTAAACTGACACCATGATTTATAAATTGTATCTTGGCTTGAGATAGTAATAGTAATATTTTCTCTGGTCTTGATGTACAAGTCCTTAGTGGATAGCAGTACTATCCCATCTCAGAACTATCCCTTATCGCAGCAGATACTGATTAGCATAACCTTGGGTGACCATCGCAGCTAGGAGGCAAAGGACTAAATAGGCAAGGAGACTAAAACCACCATTTTACCTGCTCCGAGTCCGGGCTGAGACACATTGACATTGTAGGAGGAGGACGCTGGCAATACGACTGCCTGGGCCATGTTTGTTTTCTGGCCAAACAGAGGAATCCAGGGCCAGATCCCCAGCTGGTGTAAAAAGGCACCTCACCACCGAAGGCAATGAGCTTTGTTCATTTATACCAGCTGAGAGCAGGCTCTGGGCCTCAGTCTTCGGCACTGTGCATAGAACAACTAACTACAAGTTTAGAGATGGGAAAAATAAATATGATTTCCTCTCTTCTGGCTTTTACAGGCTTTACTCTGGAGTTGTATGTCTCTGAGTTTTGCACAGTTTACGTGCTAGAGATGAGAGTAGAACTCTGCCACGTGAGCAACATTATTACTCATGTACTGCCTGCTATGAAATCATGTGCTTCCCAGCAGGGAAGGAGAAACAGGGTAGGCATAATTCAAAAGGGATGGGCTGTGTCTCGAACTGGATTTTAGCAGAGGCAACGTAGCAAAGCACACTGGCATTTCTGTAGAGGAGGTAGTGGCTCATTACAGATGCAGGAGCAGAGAGAAGAGCAGGCAGTTCAGAGTCAAGGATAACACCAAAGATCTGGACAGTGAAGGCACCAGGGAGGTCTAAGTATCAAAAATTGAGTTTTGGTTCAGGAAGCGCCTGGTTTTGAGATGTGGCTAGGTTGAAGTGCCGCAACCCAGGCCTTGGCTAGGCTATGCTGACAGTGAGGAGAGGAAGAGGCAAACCAACACAGTGGAGATAACCTTCAATTTTAAACTTTATAAAGGAAAAGCCAGAAATTTGGCAGGAACAATAATATATGAATAATAATAGAATATAAATAACATAGTAGCATCAAATACTTTCTCAGGAAAATAATAAACTGTAATTTACCATCACAATAAAAGAAGTTTTTGACACTCCACTGAATCACTTCACCCCAAGAGGGAATCAGCTCCGCTTCTTCCGGGCTCCAGCTTCAGCCCAATTGTCCTACTTTCACCTCTCTCCAGCTTATGGTGCTCCTTTGCTTCGATGCTATGATAACCAGACCTTTTCCCAACAGGTTCACCTGTGAACAACAGCTCTTCACTCAGTTCCCCGGGCACCCAAACTATATTCCTTCTGTCTGTGTCCCAAAGGTCCACCCCACCGCTCTGTGGCCAGGTTCCTCGCACACTGCCCTTTGAGGTCCAGCTTCCTTTGGCTTACCCCAGCACTGCTTCTTATCACCTCTCTGACCGCTTTCCCACTGCCTCCTTGGAGTGGATGCTAAGCTCTCCCCCAGCTTGAGCTGCCCTCTCATTGGCTGTCTCTCTCCAGGACACCATTCTATGCTGCTGCATCACCATTGCAGGTCCTAACACCACCTCTCTTGGTAGAAACTGCAGCAGGTGCAGGCCAGGGCCAGGGTTACTATAGAAGCCCTGAGTTTATTCAGTGGAAAGAATCAGAGAAGAATCACTAATGGTTGAAAGCCACGTAGCTGAGCATCCCTGCAATCTGGTATGGGTTCGGCTGGAGAAGCAGTGATCATAAAGATTTTTAGTTTTCTTGTAAATGGGATTTCAAACTAGGCAGTAAAAGATGTCAGCAAGAAACATTTTATCGGAAAAAGAGTGAGTATGTTCTGAGACAATTTGATTATTGAATAACAAATCAAAAATGCCATGTTACTCTTCCCTCATTTGTATGCCACACAGAGGCTCTTAATTCACATTTACACCATCTCTCATTTTAAGGGACTGTTTCAACTTGAAAGTCACACCTCCATCTGAAAACGTTCTTATCTATTCCAGGCCACTCCTAAGTTATTTTAACTGAAAGAAAGTAGAGCATTTTTTTAAAAATGTGCTTACATTGCGCATAGTCAGCAGCATTATTGTGTTGTTGGTCAGTTGCTGGTATGATGACATCATCACTGCCATGTGCTTCTCTGGGGGAGTCAGGTGTCTGTTGTTTTTTATCCTTTCCAACAGGGTGTTTACCAGTAACAGAAGCAGGCAAACTGAAATTGAAGAGGCAGCAGGCAGCCATGCATTCAGAGAGGAAAGGGAGAGAGGCAGGCAGGAGTCAGTCTGGTGGTCATGCTCTTGGGTCTGCACTAAAGATCCTTTTAAACAGAAAGAGGTGAGCTGGAAACCCTTATGAAACTCTTCTTAAACAGGACCTCCCCAGAAAAGAGTGTTTTTTGAAATCGGTGAGTTTAGAAACACAAACAACAAGTTGCCAGTGCCCCTTTAACCACAGAAGTAGAAGCACAAGCCCAAAAAAGGATCCATGAATGCTACAAACAAGGAGAGAAGGGGCTGAGGCCTAAATTCCTCCACATGCAAGAGCAGGCTTAGGGCAAAGAAAACTCTGCTTTGGAGCCAGCTAGGGCTTCCCTGGCTATGCTGCCCCCAGTACTTCCCCTTAAGGCAGTTTCCCACTACTCTTTAGGGCAGGTGGGGGCATGACTTAGATCCTTAACATGCCCACGTCCCATGTGGAGTCCCAGGAGGGCAGCAAGAACTTGCTGTTGAGGTTTCTGTCCCTTCCTCTTTCCAATGGAACAGAGGAGATCTGTACATGAGAGGATCCCTGGGATTACTCAGGCTGTGTCTACACTACATCTTACGTTGGCATAATTTATGTCACTTAGGGCAGTGAATAAACCACCCCACTGCGCGACATAAGTTACACCAAAATAAGTACCAGCGTGGACAGTGCTATGTCGGCAGGAGAGTTTCTCCTGCCAACGTAGCTTCCACTGCTGGTGGGGGCTGGAGTAGTTAAGCTGATGGAGAGCTCTGCCCCGGTGGCTTAGAGCGGCTACATTAGAGAGTTTACAGGAGCGCAGCTGCATTGGTGCAGTTGCACTACTGTAAACTCTCTAGTGTAACTCTAGCTCTAGCCCCAAGGATTCCTGGCCTATGAAGCTGAGGAAGGGAATGGTGACCCCATGACACCCGGCCGGCAGAGATGAAAGATGCTGTCATTAAGCTTTTAAGAGTCTAGGGTCTGGTCCCCACTAAGCCCCCACTTCGGACTAAGGTACATAAATTCAGCTACGTTAATAACGTAGCTGAATTCGAAGTACCTTAGTCCGAACTTACCGCGGGTCCAGACGCGGCAGGCAGGCTCCCCCGTTGATGCCGCGTACTCCTCTCGCCGAGCTGGAGTACCGGCGTCGACGGCGAGCGCTTCTGGGATCGATCCGGGATCGATTTAGCGCGTCTAAACCATGGTTTCTCTTGCATCACATTGTGAAAGCATGAAAGTTATGAACTTGGTCAGGGACCCCATCTTTGTTTGCTCTGTTAAAGCACCTAGGAGACTTTTGAGCATAATAATAATAATAAATTAATAATACAACACCATGTATACTTAAGCACAATATTACCCATCATCTCTGAAATCAGCTGATGGAGAGCCCAATGTAATCAGTCATCTTGGATTCAGATGCTGAAAGAGTGCCTTTGTAATATACAAGCTATCATTAGGGGATTTCAAAGAGAACGAGACCTGGTCCCCCATATGTACAGAGTTATTTTTAATTAAATCTGCCTTTTTTTTTTAACTACATCAGCATCTTTTTGTCTGTCAGAACTGGCTGTGGCTATTGGTTGTTTTGTCCTGCATCAGAAAACTTCAAATTTACTGCAAATCTGCCTTCTTTCTTCCTTTTAAAGCATGCTCGTGAACAGACTTTCAGCCCGATGAGTTTTATATATCACATAGTTTTCTTAACATTCATATTATATTTAAATCTATCATTGGCTGCAGGCCATAGAAACTTTAATCCGTGTCCAGATGACTTTTAAAGCCTAGACTCATTTTCTCTAGATTACTGATGTTCTGAGCTGCAGGCTTTCCCTGGTGATCGTATTTCTGCAGCAAAGTTAGTTGCCACTAAGTGCATATTGCCCAGGGGAAGCATCACTCCCTATCATCTTCTGCTGGGGTCACGGTTCAGTAATTTGTGGGGTGCGGCATATGCCCCGCCACATTGCTGGCCAGTTCTCCTTGCTAGCACATGGCAGGGCCAGAGATATGGCTTGTCTTACTCCTCACCGACTCACTCCTACAGAGGAGGATCTGCACACTGTCTCTGTGCTCCCCAAGCCCCAGAGCTGTGATCTGGCTAGCCCTACTGCAGGCTGCAGAAGGAGGGGGAAAGTCCTTACTGACTTGCATAGCAATGTTAGGGCATGGCTTTGTGTGGGCCTTAGTAAAGACTTTTGCTTGACTCCCTTTACATTTGCTGGTTGCAGAGGTGGACTAAAAGCCTGATTCTGCTACCCTTATTCCCACAAGCAATCCTCTTACAATGGGACTACTTGTGGAATAAGCGTGGCAGCATTTGGTCCTAAATTTGGGATCAAAACACATCTGTACTCTACTGCATCTGCCTTTGTCTTGCTCTGATCTTTCTCATGTACTACCCGGGCTTGCTTTGTCCTGTTACTTTACAGATGCACATTGCTGTAGGGTTATTTCCCTCCCAGAAATCTACGCATCTGCAGATGGCTTGGGGAGGGAAAGGAAAAGATTGTTTTATACAGCACTGTATAATGCAGTTTCTGGTTGCCATCATTTTCTACACATCTGCCCAAGTCAATTTCCTGTCTTGGATCAATTTTCATTTCATGAACTCCCAAATTCTCATTTCTGCTGGTTTGGCTTTGCCGGTGATCTCTTTCAATTTTGCTGCCTGAATGAGTCCAAGTTTTTACCATTTGGAAAAGAATCTAAGTAGTCTCAGGGGAAGGTCTGATGTATAATTTGTTCCAAATGATAACCTCAAAAGTCACTCTCCCCCTTCTGTCGTTTTTGTTTGTTTTTATTTATTTGTTTATTTATACTTTATACAGCTACAATTCCTTAAGACAATTTTTGAGTAAGCATTTCAATAGTTCATGAAGAATTTTTACTATTAAGCCCACAGATGTTCTGTGTTGTGAAATCCCTTATGGCACTTAAAACATTTTAACCATTATAATGCAATAGTAATATTTAATGGTTCTTCTGGCATTTGAGTTTACAGAAGTAGATGTCCATTCTGAAAGCTTTAATACTATTTTGTCTCTTGTTGCATGTTTCAATTACTCTTTCTGAAACTAACGACAAGCTATAATGATAAGAAATTTATAACTTCACACATGTAAACAGAGATTAATGTCATAGACTGTATTTTCAAGCATTTCAGTGAATTACAAAGATATCTGGACA
Source organism: Terrapene triunguis (assembly GCF_002925995.2). Lineage (NCBI taxonomy): Eukaryota > Metazoa > Chordata > Testudines > Emydidae > Terrapene > Terrapene triunguis. The sequence goes on from NW_020664561.1 coordinate 46,069,098, forward strand.
AACTCCTCCTAGACAATTTGAAGATCATACTATGTAGTTTAAAAGGTAATTTCCCCCATAGATTTACAGTGGAGTTTCAGAGTTTAATACTGCTGCATTGTTTTACATTTTATAATACTTCTAATCCTGAAAGATCCAAATTCACTTTACAAACTATAATTAATAATAAAACATTAAAACAGTATACTATGCCACTGTACATACCATATTAATATAAAAATGTATGTCCTTGAAGTCCTACCATTGTCATTTTAATAAAAATCAATATTTCCACTAACAAAGATCTAAAGAAAAGAAACAGATGTACTAATCAAATGCACCGTCAGTAGAAAAACTGGAAAACTGACAAATGTAAAACCTGATGTTTTATGGAAACAAAGTCAGACTGCAACAGATTTTTTTTTATTCCGCACTATATATGAGCACATAATTTATAATGAAGAAAAAACTGCCCTTGGCCCCTCAAGAATCTTTCTCAAAGGCCTCTGTCTTGCAAACACTCAGCTCCTATAGAAGAGATGAGGACACTCAAGGCCTCACAGGATTAAACTCTGTTTTAGGATCTGGCGATTCCAGTAAATGTTCATAAAAGTGCAGCCTTCATTAAAGAGGGATTGTAAACTCTTTAATGGGGGGAGGGATAGCTCAGTGGTTTGAGCATTGGCCTGCTAAACCTAGGGTTGTGAGTTAAATCCTTGAGGGGGCCACTTAGGGATCTGGGGCAAAATCAGTACTTGGTCCTGCTAGTGTAGGCAGGGGGCTGGACTCGATGACCTTTCAAGGTCCCTTCCAGTTCTAGGAGATGGGATATCTCCATTAATTTATTTATTAAACAGTTTCCCATATGGTCCTGAGAAGTGCTAATGGGATAAAATGATATGTTATAAGCTAGTAATTGATTAAAGTTTTGATACAAAATGTCACTGTAAAATGGATTAAAGCTCCAGTGATTGCAGTGATGACAGCTACATCTGCCTTGTCATCTTCTTTCACCAGTAACAGAAAGGGGGACAGAGGAGAAAGAAAAGTACTTCCAAAGAGGACACCTCACAGCCTCTGGTGAGTGTACCCCACATGCATTTTTGGAGTCACTCAACTTTTACATTAAATTCATAACACAGAAAAGCAATATGTGTGTTGGATTGCATATGGAATAATATTTTCAAGACCACTGAAGCCTAGTCTAGAATACTGAGCATAGTGCATCATTTTCCCCCTTCCCTTTCCCTATACTTGTTAAATAACAAGATTTGTTTTGGTTTTGAACTCTGAAGAAATAGAGCTAACTTGTTGACTCACACATAAGTGTAAGTGTAAAAATAGTTTTGGAAGGTTCTGTCCACCCTAGAAGGTTTAACTGAAACATGTGCAGCAGAGAAAGCAGTAGTATTTTTTTATAACTAGTCAATTGCTCTTTGCCACACTACCTTTAAAGTTCCTGTTTCCATATTGCTGGCACTTCTACTGTTTGCTTCTGAATGTACAGAATGCATGGCTGTTAGTGGCTCTTATGCTCAGCAAACTAAATCTTGCATGCTGTTTGAATTACATGTCTAATGATATTTTCACGTTAATAGTTTTCTTGGCTGACCTACTAACTTGTATTAAAACTCAAAACAGTTTCTTGTGCAGTTTTAATATAACAACTTTCTTAAAAGCAATGGCTTAATTTAAACCAGGAAAAAATCATCACTTTTTTAACATGCTGGCATATTGTTACTTATTCTAAGCTGATCGTATTTTGGTAACAGGGTTTGTCTGGAGGAGGGTAGGAACTCTTTTCCCATGGGGACAACTTGGGAAATAATATTGGTGTGGTTTGTGATGGCAGCTGTTTATCATTGTTTAGGGGTTGGGGCTAGTTCCTGTTGAGATGTTGTGGGAGGGCTTTAAAAAAACAAACTTAGATCGCAATGTCCAAAACAGTTATAGCTCACACATGGTAATATATATACCGAACAGTGAGAAACTGTTAGAGTGGGGTGGGGAAAAGTCAGAGGGGGGATTGTATTGAGTGAGGAATATGCAGTTTTCATGCAGAAGAGGAATTTAAGTCAGCCTAATAGGGAGGCGGTGCAGACCAGTGGATAGGACACAAGATGGAGCCAATAGTTCTGGGTTCTTTCCCAGCTCTGCTGCTGACTTGTGTGATTGTTTTGGGGGCAGGTCACGTAACCTCTCTGGTTTCTTAGTTTCTCCACCTGTAAAATGCAGTGTCGCCACTTCTGGCAACTTTCTGGTAAGTCTTGCAATATTTGAAGTTTTTTTTAAGGCCCCAGCTGTTGGAATCAAGAGACTGCACAAGAATCTCAGCTTTCATTTAAAAAAACCCATATGCTAGCCCTCATGGTTGCAGAAAGAAGCTTAAACATAAGCAAGTGCACCCTACAGATTCACAAACCAGAAGGCAAATAAAAAGAATTCCAAATTCATGTTATAAATCTCATGATTCTTAAGCCAATTCTGTGATTTTCATGGCCTGTGTGGGGCCAGCAATACTAAAAATGGGGATGCTCCTTTGTAAAGTTCTTTGAGCTAAGACGTATGGGACTGTGTTAGTGCTAAGTATTGTTATTAATACAGTGCCATCAATGTGTAGGTGCTTTACAATATCAAAGCAACACTGAGAGAGAGAAGCAAGTCACTATCCCTTGTGAAGCTTGCAGTCTAAGAGCCTGATACTGATTAATTCAATGGGAGCAGGATTGATATCTACGGGCACAAATACGTGCTGTATGGATTGCCAAATACGGAACAAAAGAGTTGTGTACAACCATGACACACAAAGGCCCCACCCACAATGAAAGTTAAATGTTCCCCATTCACTGTCTGGCTCCACACACAGCTTTTGCAATGGTATAACTGTTGGTTAGGGGTATGATTTTTTTTTTCAATATAGTTATACTGGTTCAATCCCTAATATGGACACAATTATACTTGCATAAACATGCCTTATACTAGTGTATAGCTGATTCTCATTCCCATATGAGTATAAACATATTTTATACTGGTATGATTGTTGTACCACTTGAACTATGCTGATATAGTTAAAGCAGTGTGTTTTTTGTGCGTAGGCAGGCCCTCAGTAAAATGTTCCCCTTAGAATATAGAGGTGAGTCCCCCCATGGAGTGGGTCAATGGATAAAGTGAAAGCTTGGGCTCAGAAGCCTATTTCCCCATAACAGAAATGTGTTGTACTCAACAAAACATTTTGCATATCCCTCTTAATACAAAAAGGACAGGCGTGGAGCATTTAGTATCTAAACACCAGTACCAAAAAAGAGGTTTATGGCTCCAGTTCAAATTCCTGAACCACTTTGATAGTTCGACAATGCAGTGAGGTCCTGCCCTGTAACTTGACTATATGGAAATAGCACTGTGGCTCACCAGGGTCTATTTTTGTTTTTTATTGTTTCTGTATTAGATTTGTTCAGGTTTAGGCCTCTTCAGTCTAAGTGGCATTTCACTCTATCAGAATTCCCTCTAGGCAATTTCTGCTGTAATAAAGTTTGTTACATTTAAAAAAAAAAGTTAAGCGTTCTTAAGTTTTGATGACAATCCATTCATGCATCCAGCCCTTGGTGACTGTGATCCAGAACTCTGCTTATCCGCTATAATGCCCTTTGCTTGCACTTTTTCTCATGTGCCACACTTCAGCTATAGTGCATTTTCATTAGAACTGGATGGTGCTTTCCTGATGCCTGTACAAGTTAGAATTTGGAAGAGAGGAAGAAGACTTAAACTTAACCCAGATAACACTGAGCTGATGCTGGTTAGATGGATAAGGTTCTGGAAAGCAGGACAAGAATGGTGCCTTCCCCTTTATTGCAGGTGTGTCTTTCCTGTGTAAATCAGGTTCACAGTTTAGGGATATGTCTGGACCTGTGCTTACTGGAATAAACTGGAAGTGTGCCTGGTGGCTGGAACTGCCTTTAATATTAATAGTTTCTGCATTTATTACAACATTTTCTGTCTGATGTGGATCTTATCAGGGTCATCCACACCTTTGAGATCCAGACTGAATTACTGTAACATGAATCCCATGGGACTGCACCTGAAGGCTTCATTATACAGAAAGCACTGGCTCAAAGTGTTAGCAGGGTTGGCCATAGGGCACATATTACTTAAATGCTCTAAAGTATATACTAGCTCCTTGTCTGCTTCCACTGGCAATTTAAACCGTGATTACTTTTTTAATCTGCAAAGTTTGTATGATTTAGGGTCTAGCTGCATGTTTTTCTTCTGTGCACCGTCCCCATGATTAAGGTAAGCAGCGGTGCTCTTGCTAACAGGGCCTGGCTTTAAACATCTGATGGCTTGTAACAGGTTTTTCTTAGTGGGCAGTCTGACTATGAAATCTGATTTACCAACTTCCAGAGCCCAGAGTTTAATCTTCAGGGCCTAATGCAAAGCCTCACTGTTCACTCAAGCTTCTGCCTGAAATGGATTAGCTGTGATGGATGTTTTGTAGCTAGGATTTCTGAAATAAGAAGTTGAGATGTTTATCCTTGGATCTGATTTAATGTCAGAAGATAGCTGTAAGTGTAAGGCATATTCTCAATGCATTCACTTATAAGCAGTGCACTGTGTGTGAGCACAGTACAAGCTGGAGGTTTCTGGGTAAATAAAGTAATTGGAGGTTTTTTATTTAAATGGTTTTTTTTTTATTTAAATCTTTTATCAGTTTCTTTCACCTGAGTCCTTTTCTTCCTGGTTTCAGACCCTTGCTGTAGGAACAAGCTCCACTTGGGGAAGGAAATGAAGCCAGCAGTTCAGCAGAAGGGTTCCTCCCAGTGTCTCTCATCTTCTGACTCCTCTGGGAGAGGATCCATGCCCAGGGCTAAGGTCCAGGAGCTGTCCTACAGTGTCTAGGAGAAGGGGCAGAAAGTAGCTGATGGGACTTGTGGACTACTCCTTTGATGTTTGAGGCATGGAAAGTGGAGTAATGGCATGGGAGAGGTAGTAAATGGGAACAGGAATCTACAAAAAGAGTGTGCTAACAGGGAGAGAAGAATACATAGGCTGGTGCTGTCTTACATTAATGACATAGAATCATAGAAGTGTAGGTCTGGAAGGGACTGCGTTAGGTCATCTAGTCCAGCCTCCTCCACTGAGGCAGGACCAAGTATACATAGACATAGACCATCCCTGACAAGGGTTTGTCCAACCTGTTCTTAAAAACTTCCAGTGACAGGGACTACACATCCTTCCTTGGCAACCAATTCCAGTTCTTAACTATCCTTAGAGTTAGTTTTTCCTAATATTTAATGTAAATCTCCTTTGGTGAAGATTAAGCTGATTACTACTCATTCTACCTTCACTGGACATGGGGAAGGGAAGCAACACTTCCCTTGTCCAGAAGCTGCCTCCAGCCTTGGTACTTCCCCTTCTTCCAGTCTTTAAAGAGGACTCTGGTCCTGTCAAGCTCCCAACTGCTGAATGTGCGCTGTAGTAGCAACTGCGGTTTTCAATCACCCGCTCCCTCTACAACATGTGTTTTGTGGCCAATAGCCATACATACCCTTGGGCTGCCTACCACCCCTTAACACTTCTACAGTGGGCTGGCTGGGAGCCAAGATTAATGATGAGCAAGGAGCTGCCAAGTCCCTCATAGCCTCTCCCTGGCTTTTCATAGACTGATTCCTTTGCACGTGTTGGACAGAGAGGAATGGGAGAGGAGCAGGTTTTCACCCTAAGGGAATGAGGATTTTTTAAAAAATGTATATATAGCACTCATAAGGGAATGTCAGACCTAGATTGATCAGTGCTCTGCCCCTTTAATGATTGGTAGTCCACGGAGGGTGTCAAAGGGCACAGTTCTAGGGAATAGGGTGTGGTAATAGCAGGAGAGAGTAATGTATGCTGGGAGGGATTCAGAAGCAGAGGGCCTTGTGCAAGCTGTATGTGTTTGTTTTGGGATTCTAAGTTGAATAAAACCCCACTTTTAAACTAGCTCTGGACTGGGAGTGTGACATTCGGCAAGCCAGCCCATAGAGGCTGAATTGAAGTGATCTGACCTCTAAGTCTAACCTGGTTGTTACAGTTTATTCCTGAAAAAGCTGCCAGAAGATGTTGCAAACAGAAAAGTGATTTTGAAAATAAAGTTTTCTCTAGCCGCAGAAGGGAAAAAATAATTGTTTGCAAGCACTATGGCTGGTAGAGAGTTAGAGGTCCTTCATATGGAAGTAGGAGGACTCATCTAACAGGTAAAGGATGAGCATTTAAGAGAAAACTCTGAGCATTTCTGGGCCAGGGTACAGTACAATTGCTGCTAAAAGAAGTTTTACTTTAGTTAAGTGGTTTGTTATATATTTAAATAGTGAAGAGCTGGAGTTCAAAGATCAATTTGAACAGCCAAAAGGACAAGGAGCAGGGTCTGGACAGATACCTGGACTGAGCAACACCAAAGAGTTTTAAAGCAGCTGATTGATTGCCTAGGATGGCCACCAATAGCCTATCCCAAATTTGCCTTACTCTTTATCCTACATGTAGATATTTCCCATAAAGGCTTAGGTACAGTCTTAATTCTTATATCAAGTCAGGAAAGTCAACTAAGAGCTTGTCTACATGGAGACTTAAAGCACAGGAAGCCAGGTTATAAATCTACAATGCAGCAGTTTGCCACACACTAACTGGATGCGTGGACCCTGCTACTGGGCACTAAAAGTTCCATAGTCCACTTTGAGATACTTCTGCTATTGGCTATGGATCAAGAATACCAGCTAAAAATTATCACCTTCACTTAGGAAAGGTGGCGTGTCTAACTCTGAAAAGGACTGTAACTGACATTTTGTTGATTACCTCTACTAAGCAAAAGTCTGCACAGTTTCAGTGATAAGCTTTCAACCTATATTTTTCACCTCTGCAAGGCTGAATGCCACAGCACACTGAAATTAGTCAGCTAACTCTACAATCCACCAAAGTGAAATATTGTCCAGGGGAAATCTAATGTGGAGGCAGATGCTTTATCCAGAATGCCTCTTAATATGGAGAAATGACAGAATGCACATAGGAGATGAGCAAAGATTGTTAATGATCAGTTCTTGGATGTAGAAGGAGATGGCAAGTTATCTTAGCAGCTATTACTACCACCCCTTTCGTAGTAGAAGGCTTCTCCATGGCCATTACATCTAGCAGAAGTCCTATTCCATGAGAAGACATTTTGGCAGCCCAAAACCAAGTTTTGGCTCTTGCTAAAATTATTCATAAGTCTTTGGGGCACAAGCCTAATAACCAAGAGAACACAGGAGAATGGTAAGTTCTCTGCCATGCTGCATGTGTAACCCCGTGCGGTTTAGAGAGCATGGCCCCTTTAAATCTTTCTCCTAAGGGGGGAGGGGGAGCAGTGGGAGTAAGGAGGGAAATTCCAGGGGGTACTCTGGAGTTCCAGAGAGAAAGAAGGGCTGCAGCCTGCAGGCCCTCACAAAGTGAAGCAGCAAGAACCTGCCTGAAGCCTGGGAAGGACAGGACAGCCGATCAGGGACACCCCAGGACAGGAGCACTGTGCCAGGGAGGAATCGCCCAAGAAGGACAGGCCGGAGGTGGAGCCAGTATCACGGCTGCCCAGAGCTGCATGAGGCTGTAAGTACTGGGGCTTGTGACTCTCATTGGGAACAAGGAGGGAGGTTTGCTAGCTAGTTAAGTAGGGAGGTGGTCACTCTGTGTGGCTTTGCAGAGAGCGGCAGAAGAGGGCACCGGAGGGGTTTGTTGGGGAAAGTTCACTGGCACAGAAGACAACCAGGAGCACCCAAGACTCACCACTGGACTGGAACTTTGCTCAGGACTCCTGAACTCTGCGTGCAGACACATTGCCCAGTGTCTGCCCTTCCAGACTGCGCTACCACTGGGCCTGTGGGGCCTTGGCTTGGATGCAGCCCTGTCTTACTGCTCCCCCTATATTTCCCTTTGTTTTTCTCCTCTCATCCCTCTGTAAATAAATGTTTCCCTTTCTTACATCCATTGTACTTTTCCTGTGGGTGGGCGTAGTCACTGGGGGGGGAGGGTTGGAACAGGTGCCCCTGGGGTGGAAGGGATTTCTCCTGCTGCATTCCTGCGTGCGCCTTCTCTTGGCCAGAGCTGCCTGCAGAGCAGACTCCATCTTGGCCACGAGGGCGCTAGAGTTACACATGGAAGGCATCTCTTGCACCTGGATAAAGATAGTCTATTTCCTCAGAAAGCCAAGTCAAGAAATCAGCTGGTATTATGTGGAAAATCCCAAAAGCAAGTATGTTAAGAACGTCATGAAGAGATGGGACATCTAGGAGCAGAGCAAGTAATCAGTCTCACGAGAGATTGGTTCCATTGACTGCAGATGGTGAGAGACATCAGGGGCGGCTCTATGTTTTTTGCCGCCCCAAGCACGGCAGTCAGGCGGCTTTCGGCAGCGCGCCTGCGGGCGATCCGCCGGTCACACGGATTCGGCTGCATGCCTGCGGGAGGTCCGCCGGTGCTGCGCCATTGGCGTCCCCGCCGCCGAAGCCGCGCGACCAGCGGACCTCCCGCAGACACGCCGCCAAAAGCCGCCTGCCTGCCGCCCTCACAGCGACCGGCAGGCCGCCCCCCGCGGCTTGCCGCCCCAGGCACGCGCTTGCTGCGCTGGTGCCTGGAGCCGCCCCTGAGGGACATTGAACATTGTCACCAGAATCTGTTTGTGTGTTAAGCAAAAGAAACCTCAGCAGTCTGCACACTTACAGCGGAACCCTTTGAGTTTGTATCAATAAACTTCTTACATCTTTATTTTACCATTACTTTGCTAGGTCTGTCCATACCTACCACCAGTAAGTCAGGCAAGATTGTGGTAGACAAGATCTTCAACTACTGTTTTTAAAATTGGTTTCCCCAAAAGGATTAATCATGATCCAGGTGCAGAGTTTGAACATATATTCATATATTAGAGCACTACTGCAAAATTGAAACACCTCACACAATCCTTCACTACTCATGGGGAAATGGGCAAGTAGAAAGGTTAAGCTAAACTCTTCTGGCTATGTTGAGGGCCTTGCTAGAAAAAAAAAAATCAAACTAGAACTTCCTTAGAGTAATCTATCCCTATAGTTATACATGAAATGAAGCTACAGGAATCTCACCTTTCTATTTATTATATGGAAGATTTTCATGTTTGCCCATTGATATCACATTTACTTAAAAATTTTGAATCTGCACCTGAGGACCAAAAAGTTTCTTTTACCTATGAACTGGCAGCAAAACATTCTCAAAAATCACCTACTTTTGATAAGAATCATCCTCTTACCAAGTGAAAGGATACTTGTCAGGAATCTCTCAGAGAGAGGGACCAGGCTATTTAAGATCCTATTGGGAAGAAAAAAATAAATGTACTACTTAAAAGGAAAGGGGATAATGCAAATCTATGAAGAAAAGGATGTTAGTTCTTCATTTCAGTCTTATTTTTCTGTGACTTCTTCCCCTTCGATATAATTCCATCTGCTAAACCACCATGGAGGAAAGACACAGAATAGGACAAACTAGTGCAGTAAAATCAAAATGACGACAGGACTTCAGACTCCAGTGATTCTAAGAGCAGGAGTGAAGATCAAATACACTATCTGATGGTATCTGAGAAATAAAGAAGTTGATCCTGTACACATGGAAACTGCTGATCAGACTGATGTGACATTCATATCAGCTGTTGAAAAGATGTGATTGCCAAAATGAGACCATGGAACCTGAAACCAGAAGTGCACAAGTGGATAGATCACTAGAACAATCCACTAACGCTCACGTTTGTCCATCTAGGGAGAAAAGCACCCCAAGACACTGACGTAAATATCAAGGGATGCTAACTGATCAGTGTCTAACTCCAATCATCAGTCTGGTGAATGTGCCATGAGGTTAGCCTCATGTTTGCCAGATTCCACACCAATTACCTATTTCTGTACCTTATCCTGTATTCTATCCAAGATGGATGTAATAGTGGTAAATGAAGTGATATCGACTAATGGTGAGGATATTGCCCTCAAATGTTTTATGATTCTATATAATTTGTATTTGTTTAGATTTTTTTTTTTTCAAAATAGCTCACCATATGCTCCGTGCCTTGGAGTTTTATTGTTGTACCATTTATCATATAACAATTCTTATAAGATATAAAATCTTTGGGAATTTAAACTGTTCAGAACTGCCTCTCTGGTTGGATAATGGAGCCACTATTGCCACAAAAAATTCTTGCTTAATGTGAAATAATCTTAAGAGATGCAGATGTTTCCACCATCAGTGCCAGCGGCTCTGAAAGATGAGACAGAGATTTGCCTGAGAACAACTGTTAGTAGCAGTAGTCCATAAGTTTCACAATGCTCAAAGTCAGATGGACTGAATGTGTTATGGGTTAATGGCTATGTCAGGCCAACTTTACATTTATGAGGGGGTAGTGTAGCTCTCATAAAGAATGCCAGCAGTCGGTCCCTTTAAGGATTGGAGGCCAAAGAGGACAGTTGGGGAAGCAGGATGTAGTTGTAGTTTGGTGGGTGGGTGGTCAGAGATTCAGCAGCACTGGGGTTTGTACAAGGTGCTTGGTGGGGTTTTTATTTTAAGTTTAATAAAACTCCAGTTTTAAAACCATCCCTGGTCTGAGACTGGAACATATAGTTTACCTAAATCAGGACCAAGTGTGGAATACAGTAATGACCTTCCCCAAGGAGGGTGACTAACTGTTGATAAGCCAAAAGGGGTAGACCAGTCGTTCTCAAACTTTTGTATGGGTGACCTCTTTCACACAGCAAGCCTATGAGTGAGACCCCCCACCCCTTATAAATTCAAAACATTGTTTATATTTAACACTATTATAAATGCTGGAGGTGAAGCAGGCTTTGGTGATCGAGGCTGACCACTCTCAACTCCCCACATAATACCCTGGCAACCCTGGGGGGTCATGACCACCAGTTTGAGAACCCCTGGAGAAGACGAATGAATAATAGGATAAGAGAGAAAGTAGGTTGAATATGACAATAGACTTCAATCTGAGAAAAATCAAAAGGTCTGTAGAATAGTCTCCCAAGAGAAATTACTGAGCAGCAAGGGCACAGTGCATTACTCATTTAACACCAGAATAGATAAAGCATGTGATAAAGTAGGGATCAATCCTGCAGGCACTTTGTGAAGCTATGATATGTTTGCACTGCCATGATTAGAACCACATTTACTGGAAAAATCTGTACATTGTTTTCAAGGAACGTGCACTCTTATCACAAACATACTCCACAGTTTGGGGATATAAAATTCCAAGTAATCTGAGTAATGTAATATTGTCTGTGTTAGATATACTTTGTCTGACGCACAGTTTTAGTTCTTCAGCCACCAGAAGTAGAAGAGCTCTTTACCCTGCAAAGGCACAAATTTCCAAAAAGTGTTGATTGAAGCACACAGATACCTGCTATATTCCTCTTATCTAGAACTACCTGGGAACAGACATAAGCTCACACATGTACTATACCCTGCATACATGCTTAGTTGGAGCCTGGTGCAGAATTTGTCACTCTCACTCCTGGCTCAATTTCACTGTAAAAGGTAGCTTTAGTTAAAACAATGCCTACTAGGGCAACACTTAAAGAAAGGCAGGGGGCTGAAGAGGCAATTAAAGTTATCATTCTGCCACAGTTTGAGAGAGAAGTCTTATTCTCAAGAAAGTAGATGTTTGATACAGGTATATCATTTTATTCAGAGCCTCAGTCCTGAACTACCTCCACCTTATTACTGCAACCCAAGGCCACTCATCTGCAAGCAGAAATGCCCACTGAGAGAGTACAGTGTGGCCTAATGTTGGGGACACTCACTGTAGAGAGTTGGCGAGAACAAATCATTGGACCCTGTTAAGTGTCCGCTTTATCTACTGAAAGGTGAGACTTTTTTTTTTTTTAAACCAAGGGGGGGGGGGAGGGAAAGAGAAATGAGTCTAAAGCAGCAAAAATATAAACCTGAAGTCTAGCGTGAATCAGTTTATTAACAAGTTTATACACACACGCTGAGGGGAAAAAAACCCAATAGTATGATATATTAACCTCACAAGTAGCAAATCTGGTTTTATAGTTTTCTGTCACTAGATGTCACTGTTTTGGGGGAAGGCTCTATGTGCATAGCTAAACCAAGTGGATAATTGGAATAACCCCATTTTGGTTTGTCTTTCCTGTTTAAACAGAACCATTTAGAGATAACTAGGGCAAAAGTTTTCTTAAAGAAACTGAAGATTTTTTTTAAATTGCACTAGTGATTTGATTTATTCTACAGATTTGAGATTTTTAAAGATTACATTACCAAAATATTGTTTATGAAAAGTCTTAAGTTATTTTTCAGCTTCTTTGGGGATTTCTAGAATAGCCAAGAGTTTAAGAAAATACAAAAGGGTTAAATATTTAAGATTAATAAAGTCAAGAGTGACAAAAAAATTCCAAGGGACAATACGTTGAGATTAGCTAACAAATCACAATACTGGCAGCTACGCAGGGAGTTAAGTTAAAAAGTTGACAAGGGATTGATTACTTAGAACAAACTTGCAAGCCTCTCTCCCTCTCTCTCTAATTTGGATTAAGGTTGCAAGATCTTCAGAGTAGGGAATTACTCTTTTCCTCTCCCCTCCACTTGTCTGTATGGTGACTATAAAACACTGGGTGCTCAGAGCCTACTCCTGCACAATTCAATGGTGCAGGATCAAGTCCTCAGTTTCTTAGATACTGAAGTAGAATATTAACACAAACAGTTGAAGTATTTGTGCAAAAGAGTTAAAAGTCTGCACCTTAAAAAAGCATAACTCCCTTTTAACATTAAAAACTGGTATGTTGAATACTATAAATTTATGGGTCATGATTTGTCTGTATTACACAGCATCAACTTCATGACATTTTCTATAATGCACTGTTTTAGGGTAGGTGAGTAGTGGTTTAAGGTGGGTGCAGGAAAGAGGATAGGGAGAAACTAGGCAAAGAAGGAAGGACAAGTGTCTCTATGAAGAGTTTTTCAAGGTTGCTGTTTCTTCCCACAGAGAAAAGTTTTGTGAATTTTGTGTGCCCACAGCTCCCACATTACTGCCCTTCCAATAGCAGGAAGCAGCAAGGGGGAGATCTTTCCAGAATGAGGAGAATACAGCAGTAAGGGCGACTGAACACCAGTGACTGCAAAGGCCAGACCTTCTTTCAGGGAATCAAGTACTTCCCAGTCCAGGCCATAGTGAGGGCTTGAATGATGAGGAGAGTTCTCCTCAGCAATTCTACCAGACAAAAAGATGGTAGCCAGCTGGAGAAATTCCAAGACTAGTGGCAGAACAGGGTGCATAATTGGCATGCTCAAGGAGAGGCCTGCAGGAGGCAATGGCGGCTCTGCAAAGCTTGAAGTCTTGCTGGAACTGCCAGCATCCACACAAATCATTTTTCTAGCCTTGCATATAGACAGTTGCTCAAACAATAGCAGCAGCAAATGCGAATTCCCCCTCCCCAGAGCCTTTTGACTTGGGTGTGAGCTTCTGAAGCTAACCCCATTTCACTTCAATGAGATGGTGACCAGGGCTGGCTCCAGGGTTTTTGCCGCCCCAGCAACCAAAAAAAAAAAAAAAAAAAAAAAAAAAAACACCCCACACACAAAAAACACGCTGCGATCGTGATCAGCTCTACCGCCGCTGCTTCAGTCTTCGGCGGCAATTTGGTGGCTGGTCCTTTGCTCCGAGAGGGAGTGAGGGACCCGCCGCTGAATTGCCGCCGAAGAGCCGGACGTGCCGCCCCTCTCCGTTGGCCGCCCCAAGCACCTGCTTGCTGGGCTGGCGCCAGCCCTGATGGTGACCACTGAAGTCAACACTAGGCGCTGCTTCAGCAATATCCTCCTCCTAAAGCAGATTGTAGGGTCTGTGCTGTTTCTCATTTACGTCACACATGGTCTGAGAAGTTTGTTTTGAACCGTTCTTCATTCCCCACCCAAAAATGTTTACCTAGTATTTTTCCCCTCTCCACAGAAGATCCTGGGCAGTATTGTGCTCTGCGGTGCAGATATGCATTAGTTATAGTTTCATTTTGTGGAATATGTTTGAAATATTTCAAAGAATGTAACCTTATCAAAAGATTTTTTAAGTTAATTGACATTGCTGCAGAATCCTGGGGAAGGCTGAAGTTAACTCCATCATTTAGGTCTAATGTGCCTACTTGTACAAGAGGCCTGGCCTTAAAATTGAAGATTAAAACTATGCTATCCTTTATAATTACTCATAGTTCAACCATAAACAATTACGTGTTTGTTTAGCAGGCTGCAGAGGGTTTATTCAGCTCATTTTGAAAATATTTGCAAATGAAATTTATTTTGCCAACTCACAGACATAAGCTTTAAAGTATAGGCTGTATATAACTCAAATACAGGTAATACTTTTTATAACAATAACTTACAGATACAAACTAATGATAAACTACAATTTCACAAAGAATTGTAAACATTTTGCACAATTATCAGTCCTTTCTTTTAGGCAAAGTGCTCTTGATGATGAATAAATTAACAAATACATAACTAGAGTGGACTACTTCCAGACAATACAAAAAAGGTGTTTAATAAGCCTTGTAAACAACATATAGTTATTTATGCAGAATCCATAAAAGTGTCTTGCAGGCCAACTATACTTACGTACTTGGGCAGCAAAATGGTTTTGAAAATGTTTTGGATGTTAAATAAAAAATTTACATTAATATCTTTTCAACGATATTTTAATACACAATAAATGACTCTTAAGAGTACATCCTTACTAGCTTTTATCCCTGAAAGAAAGGAATTAGGTGTGACTTATTGGCAGTTGTGTCATTGAATGGGGTAGCAAGGGCTGGAGTCCAAGTGCTGTAGGTGAATGAGCTAAAAAAATAGAAAGATTTATTGGTCAACTGCATTGAAAGTAGAAAACATTGCAAGCTAGTAAAAAAAAAAAAAAAAAAAAAAAAAAAAGACACTATACTATGATGACTGTGCCACAAAGGAGCTGCACTAATTTCACTAACCTCAGCAAGGGCTCTTCTCTAGCACAGTGGTTCTCAACCTTTCCAGACTACTGTACCCCTTTCAAGAGTCTGATTTGTCTTGCATGCCCCAAGTTTCACCTTCCTTAAAAACTACTTGCTTACAAAATCAGACAAAAATACAGAAGTGCCACAGCACACTATTACTGAAAATTTGCTTACTTTCATTTTTACCATAAAATTATAAATAGACTGCAATATAACTACTATATTTCAGTGTGATACTTAAACTGATTTTTCACTTATGAGCCTTGTCTGAAGAAAAAGCTCTGCCGCCTGGGGCTGAAACATGTAACTTAGCTTTCTGGGGCCCAGGCAATTGCCCTGCTTGTCATCCCCTAATGCCAACCCTGCACTTGCAACCCACCAAAACCCATCCCATGACCCCCTGTGGGCTGCAACCCTCAAGTTGGGGGGGAAAAAAACAACCACCAAAAAAAACAACAACAAAAAACCACACACTCCTAGATGAGTTGAGTACCCCCTGGAAGACCTGAGTACCCCCAGGTGTACACACACCCCTGGTTAAGAACCACTGCTCTAGCACAATTACAGGATCTAGCCAGTTTTAATGGCATTACAATTGTTTCCAACTTCTTCATTCTGGGTCACAAGCTATTAGTGCCATTTCCATCCATGCATATTATCCTGCAGCTTGGGAAGAAAGCAGACAGATCCTGTCTACATGGCAGATGCAACCATCTCAGGAAACCTGGTTACAATACAATTGTTCCCTAACCTAATTACAAACATGGTTCAAATTTGTGTGGTGTTGAAACAACTGAAGTCCAGCCTACATTACAAACTGGAACTAGATTTTGGTAACCTGGTTCATAGGTGCTGACTCCATGGGTGCTCCAGGGCTGGAGGACCCAGGGGGGAAAATTAGCGGGTGCTCCGCTCCCACTGGCAGCGAAGCTCCCCCGAGCATGCCGCATCCCCACTCCTCTCCCTCCCTCCCAGCGCTTCCTGCCCCCCATCGCCTAACCACTGTTTGGCAGCGCTTAGAACTTTTTGAGAGGGAGGGGGAGGAGCGGGGACACGTTGCGCTCTGGGGAGGAGGCGGAGAAGAGGCAGGGCAGGGACTTGGGGGAAATGGAGACGGGGCTGGGGCGGGGACTTTGGGGAAGGGGTGGAATGGGGATGGGGCAAGGGCCATGCAGGGGTGGGGGTTGAGCACTCACTGGGCAGAGGGGAAGTCAGCACCTATGACCTGGTTTGGAGATCACTGTAGTAGCCAGGTTTCTCTGTATGCCAGTGTGGAAAGAGCCTTAATCTGCAATGAAGTTGCTAAATGTTCCACTAATCTCTAGTTCTCCTTTCAAGTCTTCAAATACAAATTCCAAACTAAAAAAGTGTCTAAAAATCCTGAATTGGAAAATAAAATGTTTAGAGTAAACACTTTTTCATTTAAGATTAACTAAAAATGAGCAATAATTACATTTTTAAATTAACAGCAACAAATCAAGTGTGTTTAATATAATTTCTCATCACCAGCATTATTATTATGTAGAACGGTGGTTTTCCAAACTTTTTTTCTGGTGACCCAGTTGAAGAAAATTGTTGATGCCCATGACCCAACGGAGCTGGGGATGAGGGGTTTGGGGTGTGGGAGGGAGCTCTGGGCTGGGACAGGGGGTTAGGCTCCAGGAGGGGGTCAGGGCTGTGGTCTGGGGATGCAGACTCTGGGGTGGGGCCAGACATGAGGGGTTTGGGGTACAGGAGGGGGCTCTGGGCTGGGGATGCAGGCTCTGGAGTGGGACCAGGGATGAGGGGTTTGGAGAGCAGGAAGGGGCTCCAGGTTGGGGGCGGGGGCGCTCAGGGCTGGGGCAGGGGATTGGGGCATGGAGGTAGGGCATGGAGTTACCTCAGGTGGCTCCCGGTCAGCAGCACAGCAAGGTTGCCAAGGCAGGCTTCCCACCCGTCCTCGCACAACGGACCGCACTGCACCCCGGAAGCGGCCAGCAGCAGGTCTGGCTCCTAGGCGGAGGCGTGCAAGCAGCTCTGCGCAGCTCTCGCCCGCAGGCACTGCCCCCCCCCCAGCTCCCATTGGCTGGTGCTCAGATGGGGGCAGTGCACGGAGACCTGGGGGCCCCCCCGCCTAGGAGCCGGATCTGCTGCTGGCCACTCGCGGTGTCAGAACAGGTAGGGACTAGCCTGCCTTAGCTGGGCAGCACCGCCACCGGGACTTTTAACGGCCTGGTCGGCGGTGCTGACCAGAGCCGCCGCGACCCAGTGCCTTCCATTCCATGACCCAGTACTGGGTCGCAACACGCACTTTGAAAACCACTGATGTAGAAAGTACACAGTGATCTTTATATCCAAATCCTCAGCTATGCTAGTACAACAAAGGGAGCAGCTACAGTAATAGATAGGATCCTACCAAATTCACCACCATGAAAAACACATCATGAACCGTGAAATCTGGTCTCCCCCTGGGAAATCTGGTCTTTTATTTACTTTTACCCTATACTATACAGATTTCACAGGGGAGACCAGTGTTTCTCAAATTGGGGGGCCTTACACAAAAGAGTTGCAGAGGGGTCATAAGGTTATTTTAGAGGTGTTGCAGTGTTGCCACCCTTATTTCTTCGCTGCCTTCAGAGCTGGGCAGCTGGAGAGTGCTGGCTGTTGACTGGGTGCCCAGCTCTGAAGGCAGTGCCCCGCCAGCAGCCGCGCAGAAGTTAGGGTGGCAATATGATACCATGCCACCCTTACTTCTGCGCTGTTCCTTTCAGAGCTGTGTGGCCAGGGTGTGGCAGCTGCTAAGAGCTCAGCTTAGAAGGCAGCAGTGCAGAAGGGTGGCAATACCATACCATACCATCCTTACCGCTGCACTGCTGCTGGCGGCAGCACTGTCTTCAGAGCTGAGCTCCCAGCCAGCAGTAAGTGTAGCAGTACCGCAAACCCATCCCACACACACACCAGAGACACAAAAACCTTGTGACACCGACCCAGCCACCCCCAACTTCTTTTTGGGTCAGGACCCCTACAATTACAACACTGTGAAAATTTAGATTTAAATAGCTGATATAATGGAATTTACAATTTTTAAAATCCTATGACCGTGAAATTGACCAAAATGGACTGTGAATTTGGTAGGGCCCTAGTAATAGGTGTTGAGAGATTAGAGAGAATACTGGAAATGAGAAGTGATAGTCAGATTTCTTTACTATACTATTATTTACATTACCTGATAAATCCTCTTGCTTCACCTAAAGAAAGCATTGATAATTTTGTACTTAGATCTGAAGAGAGTTACAGTAAGTTACTGTACCTACCATCCATGTAACTATGTAGAGCAGTTAACATTGTCCCATCTTGGGGTACATATGCTGAGTATGCCATTTCTTCTAACATTGGTGGAGACAGCCTAGAGGGCTGAACTGCTGTGACAGGAGCAGTCGATGAATGATTAGGACTAACATGTTTCTTATGGCGTGCTCTACAGTTTTGAAACCACACCTGAAAAGGAGCAAAATAATAAATCATGTTTGATTGTATTTAATTTTGACATTTAATTTAATAAAATCCTCAAGTTTGAATTCAGCTTCAGCTGAACTATAGTGTCAGTCTCACAGAGCACATGGAACTGTGACTAGATCACCATTACATTGCTGACAAGAATGTTGAAATATTCTTGGTATGCCAGGTTGGATTTTTTTTTAAAGTAATCTAGCCTCCATTTTTTTAGAAGTTTGAACCCGGTAGCCAGGGATTATAGAAGTCAGCCATTCTTATAGAAATATTCTGTGAAGTTTTTAACCCAGGGATGAGTGAAAAGAGAAAGGAAAGCCCTTATACTATGGTTGGATCATAGTGGTATTGTTTAATGAAGGGGGTCCCCCAGACACAAAGTTTGATTCTGGATTTGAACTTCCTTTAAGTTTTAGATAGCATGAGGATAGGTTTTAGCTCAGGACCCATATTGAAGTTGATCAGTAGATGTCCTCTAAATCTTAGTCAGTGTTTGTACAATGTATTGCAGCAGCTTTGGGGGAAAGTGAGTAAATGCAATTAAATCTTGCTCAAAAATGAAATCAATAAGTTTCATTTTTGTCTCTAGCAAATTTTGTATCAACATAACGTATTCATTGAAGAGACTTTTTTTTTTAAACATAAAACTCATTTAGGTGTCTGTATATTTTATCCCCCACCCAAAGTATGTGATGCATACAGTACATTTTTCATCTAACAGATATGAGTGTTCTAAACAATCTTTGCACAAAAGATTTGATCTGCAGTTATGTTTAAACTACCAGATTAGATCTCTTTCCAACTAAGGAATTAGCAATTTTCTTACTTGCAGTACTACGCACTTTGAGTAACTCAGATTTTGTATAACTTGGACTTTGTGTTAGTGAAATAACTTTAGTACAGTCACCTGTATCACACGCCTGCTCAAGCCTGTTCTTTCTGCCAGTTTTTGGAGCGTTTGTGCATCTGGATTGTTGTCTTGAGCAAACTGTGCTTGCATAACCTGAAAAGGTAAAAGGTTGATTTTTTAAAAATTAAGTACTGTAAATGCTAGCAAATCAGATATTACAGGCTTCTCTCAAATTCATGGTCATATCCCTTCATCAATGTAAGGGAATAATGCTCTTTAACCCCCAAGCACATTGTCCCAGTTTATCCTTTTAAAATCATCATTTTCAGAGATAATCTCTTACTCGGAGTACTAAAATGGCCACATTCAGACACTTAGAATTGGAAGAGGCATTTTTCTTTGTTCTGGTTTGCAGTAGTGGTGGGAGAAATGCAGGTATGACAACTGCACTAGAGATTATGGCAGAGAATTCACTGCAGACTAACTTAAATGTTGTTGCTAGATAAAGTGTATAAACTGCAGACCAGCGAATACATAATGGGGCACAGAATGAACTTTCCATGGTTGACAGGTTCAAAAAGACCAATCAATCTAGGTCCTGTATTCTAAAGAGGATCCCCACTTAATCCTTTTCCAGCTGCCCTGAAATATGTATGTAATTTTGAAGTCCTGAGTTTATGCCACATTTACCTTTAATCCATCTCTGAATAATACATAGGCTGCATATAACAGACCTACTACTGGCTAATCTCACTAAGCAATGCCAGACATAGCTCAGCATAGGATTAGGGTGATATGGTGCAATGTTTTGCAAACTGAAAAACGGATCATTTGTCATTAAAAATGAATGGCATCTTTTGCAAAAGTGGATGTCAGTTTAACTTGTGTCTTGACTAAGTTCTAATTTTCCCTAAATTCCTTCATTAGCTTCAACTGGAAAATAAATTTTCACTTTCTGTCCTAAACTGTGCATCATTGAGCATTTCTGTTTTACCCTTAGAGAAGGACTGCATTTTTGTAGCTGGTAAATTATTCATATGCTCAGAGACAAACTATATATATCTCTACCCTGATATAACGCTGTTCTCGGGAGCCAAAAATCTTACCGTGTTATAGGTGATATTGGGTTATATTGAACTTGCTTTGATCCGCCGGAGTGTGCAGCCCTGACCCCCCCGAGCACTGCTTTACCGTGTTATATCCGAATTCATGTTATATCGGGTCGCATTATATTGGGGTCCTTTCATATTAAAGGACTCCAATTATAAAAGGTGTGAAAATTTTCCTAATCTAACAAAGTGAAACTGCATGGCCTTTTGCTGGTGACTCTGTAGTGGCAGAAAGGAAAATCTAAATTTGCTCATTTTTGGACTTTGGGGACCAATGATGCATTTGCCATGTATGTAGGGTTACCAGATAGCAACTGGTAAAAACGGGACGGGGGAGGGGGGTGTAAATGGGCACCTATATCAGAAAGTCCCCAAAAAAGGGGACTGTCCCTTTAAAAACTGGATGTCTGTGTTTGCAAACTTTTTCATAGCGTGGACCAAACTGAGTGTTTCATGGACCACTTCCTCTCTCTTTTCCGATATCATGGACCAACTCCTTTCCTATGAATAGTACCATAAAATTCCAGTGGCAACTATAGCAATTGCTTCCATTGAGAAGTGTGGTACAAAAGAGGCCCACAAGTGTTTTGTCTTTTTTGAGGCAAGGTAATCACACTCCCCAATTTAGATATTCATTTAATGTCCCCTTTCCATGTATTCTGTTTCTCTTAGAAACAATAAGAAGGGTCAGCCTGTTACCATCTAGTTCTGCATGGACGACAGTTTGTAAATCGGTGTGGTACTGCTAGATAACACACTTTTGTTTCATATGTGTAAGGGAACATTTGTAGGTTAGATGCAGTCTAAACTAGCGGGTTCTCTTCTTAGCTCTCCAGTTCACGCAAGAAGCTCGTTGACATCTTGTACAGGTGAATCCAAAGCAGAAGTGGTTTATCAAGATTTAGGACAGCCTTAGAAACATAATCACCTCTTTACTACATCATATAGCCCTCAAATACCACCTTGACTATATTCTCCAGTCCAATACTTTAGATACAGATAATTACCCACTCCATTTGACCCACACCAGCACTTAGATTTGCCAATGAGTTTGCTTTGAGTATGAAGAACAATAGAACCCAGAGAATAAGAGCATAAGAGACTTTATTGATAAAGTACTTTGGTTTATACATATTACCTTTTAAATTGGTTGTAGAGATAGAATGATTTTGCCCATTGGATATTACCACATATTAGTCAATTTTCAGTTTTGCTATAACAATTCACCCATCCCTCTAAGATTTCATAAACCAAAGCTATAAACCTGAATCTATTCCATAATTTGACTTAGCTCATTTACAGAGCTAATATTTTACATCAGCAGCTATTTTCTAGTTTGTCTTAAATAAAAACCCATTCTGTCACTCAGAGTTTTATATGAAAAAAAGAGATAGTTTCTTACTTGTTAATTGGGTTCTCCATGTCCCAATATGCCAGCCCATATTGTGGGTATAAGTCCTCCTACCAGCAGATGGAAACAGGAAAAAAGTAAAGCTCTTGTGAAGTCAAAGTTTGTAAAGTGCTTTGAATACAGAGCACTACGTAAGAGTCAATTACTATGTTATTCCTCCTATAAAGGCAGTTAGCTGGATGAACCTCTTCAGACTTCCTGAGCATTAAAAATTCTATTCTGTTCATATTAAAACTCCATAAAAACGTTTAAGGGAGAAATTAGTCCCATCTTCACCAACACGAGAGATGGCAGGGTGGGATGCCTAGGCTGATCGAGAATACTACCTCTCAATTTTCCGCCTATTGAGCGTGAACTTGAAAAGCACCTTCCAATTCCAAAACAGGCATGTGGTGGGTACCAGAGAAGAACAGATGGATGGATTACAACATCTATAAGCCTAGACTTCCATAAATGCATTTCTAGAGGCTTCCCACATCAGGTCTCTTTAGTGATATAAAAGGGTATGCAACACACACCCAGGGAGTTGCTTTACATATTTCTGGAAGAGAACCATTCCCCACATCCACAATCTCCATAGAAGCACTTGTCAAATTATTCTGAATAGGAGACAAAGCTATCTATACCTGCCACCATGTGCTGCTTCAATGCAGTTTTAAAACCAGAGATGATGGTGAAGCATTAGAAGCTGTTCTTAGAAAGTCAGATCCTTTGTGAATGCCCCAACTTAGAGAGTTCTTTCGATTTAGATAGAAGGAAGCCTTAATATGCCTGATATAAAGATAACACTGCATGTGTTCTTTCATGGCTCCAGAGGGAAGCTTTCTGACCCACGAGGAAAGACCAAGCAGGACCAGGTGCCTGGTGGGATAGAACAATCTGAGCCCAGATCAAAAGATCAGATCTAAGGTAGAGGTGGTGATTTAGAAAGAAGCATTAACTCCAGAAGCCAAGGACAATGCTAAATTTAGAAAATGCAATCTTCAAAAAGGCTCTGCCCATCGAGGTTAAGGGCAAAGTACGCTAAGGTTGACTTGGACAGCAAAAGTCATTCAATCCTAAATCTAATGGGCCCTGAAACCTGAAGAACATTCCTCTCAATCATCTTAAGGAAGTAGGATATGATCAGTTTAACCTGAGAGGGGGCTTAAAGATCTCTTTTGAGGCAATTCAGAAGGTGCGCTGATTAGCGCAATTCCTATTTTCTTGGTGGGTTCTGGCTCCAGCTCAGCCAGTTGTTTTGGATTTCAGAATCTTAGAAGTTTGAATAGCAGCAAGAGAAGGGAAATTTCTTCTTGCCAAGAAGAAGAGTAAAAGATACTTCTTTGTTCCCTCCTCCCCCACATTGCTGATATATACAATCTACATATTGCACTTCTGTTTGGATTATCACTGCCTACTCCTTCAACTTGGGGCAGAAATGGCAAAGTGGGTTTTTGACAGCAGACTGAGAGACCAGTCTCCACCAAGAGCCAACAGCCACATTACTACACCTTGGCTTAAGTGCTTCATGTCCACTACTACCACTCTATTGGGCCACTCTAGGGACAATTCCTACTGAATACTCTTTTTACAACTGCCAGGGAAGGAGAAGGATAGGCTGGCCAGACAGAGCTCAGATCAAGGCAGCAGAGAAGCCAAATTTAAGAGTGGCTACATGTAAAAAGCTTGCCAAGCACACTATATCAGGCTGTTTCTTTAAGAAATCCAAACCACCAATAAGAACACACTAGACTATAACAGTAAAGCACTGTTAAGGAACTGAATTGCATCTTCGGTTTCAGAAACTGAGTCTGCAAAAGAAACATCTTGCTGACCTAAGTATCAGACCTGACCTGAGAGACATGAAATACTGAGCTGAAAAAGATTCTCAATCATTTGCTTCAATTTGTCACCCAGAGTTCCCAGAAAAGACTGCATCCTACTCTCTACCAGGCACATATATGCTTCTGATTCTACCTGCAGCAATCCATCAGTCAGGTCAGGGATGACAGAACGGCTCTATGGAAGGAGAGACACAGTAAGGACTACCATTTTGTCTTGGTGATTCTGGTAGTCACCACAGAAGACAAGGCCCTAAATGTTCAGTGCTGACCCAGAATGAAAAACGGAAAGAGTGTGTTACACCATGTGCACAAATATGAAATGAGACACAAAGGGATGCCACCTTTGTAGCCTGTAGGAGCTGGAGTCTATTCCTGCTGTTACCCCTGTAATGATTGGGTTGACACTGGTCATAGATTTTATCTTGAGAAGGCTAAATCAGGTTTTTCCTCAAAGATCAAATGATCTGAACTATTCCATGACGGAAAAGCTATTTATTTTCATGGGGGATAGGGACCAGTGAACAACTCCACATCAGAGACTAGGTCCAAAGATGTAAATCTTAGTGGGCCATAATCAAGGCAATCATGATGCAGAAGGAAGCCCTAGTGACAGAGGAGATTCAGCCAGCCAGCCCCCTTTAGAGCAGACTTGACCACACAAGAGTTTTGATTCATCAGCCCCCACAACACGCGGAGTCTCCCATCTCTTCATCATAAGAAGTATATCCACTGACTGAGCTGGTATAGAGGGATGTTGGAAAATGCTTCATACAGTATACAGTACGTCCAAACCAAAAGAGTAAATTGTGACCATGATATTCTCACACTGCTAGGGTTACCATTTGTCCGGATTCCCCCGGACATGTCCGGCTTTTTGAGCTAAAAATAGCGTCCGGGGGGAATTTGTAAATGTCCGGACTTCCCCCCCCCCCCCCTGCCGAGCACGTGCGGCTAACAGGGCAGCCGGCCGGATGGTGCCACTTACATGGGGCTCTGACAGCCAGAGAGAGCCCCTCCTCCCCCTGCAGCTGAGATCACTCCCTCCCTCCCTGCATTCACAGATCGCTTCCAGCAGTCTGGAGCTCCTCCCCCGCTCTTCCTCCCCTGCCAGCCAGCCTGCCGGGACGAACGGCTCAGGCCGTTCCTGAACAAGCTCACAGAGACATTAGGCGAAGGCCAACAACAAGGGGGCCAGGGGATCGGAGAAGGGGTAGGGAGGTTCTGGAGGGGGCAGTCAAGAGACGGGGGGGGGCTTTCTGGGGGTGGGGGTGTGGATAAGGTTTTGGGCAGTCAGGGTACAGGTAGGGGGTA
>NW_020664561.1:46094168-46168121 GCF_002925995.2 Terrapene triunguis
CCTCCCCTGCCAGCCAGCCTGCCGGGACGAACGGCTCAGGCCGTTCCTGAACAAGCTCACAGAGACATTAGGCGAAGGCCAACAACAAGGGGGCCAGGGGGTCGGAGAAGGGGTAGGGAGGTTCTGGAGGGGGCAGTCAAGAGACGGGGGGGGGCTTTCTGGGGGTGGGGGTGTGGATAAGGTTTTGGGCAGTCAGGGTACAGGTAGGGGGTAGGTGCTGGGGGGCATTGGGGGGGGTCTTAGGAGGGGGCAGTTAGGGGACAAGGAACAGAGAGGCTTAGGTAGGGGGTGAGGTTCTGGAGGGCAGTTAGGAGCAGGGGTCCCGGGGGGGGGGGGACAGGAGCAGTCAGGGGACAGGGAGCAGAGGGGTTTAGATGGGTCAGGAGTTCTGGGGGGGCTGTCGGGGTGGGGAGTGGTTGGATGGGACGTGGGAGTCCCAGGGGTCTGTCTGGGGGTGGGGGTGTGGATAAGGGTTGAGGCAGTCAGGGGACAAGAGGCAGGGAGGCTTAGGTAGGGGGTGGAGTCCTGGGGGGCAGTTAGGGGCAGGGGTCCCAGGAGGGGGCAGTCAGGGGACAAGGAGCGGGGGGAGGGTTGGGGGTTCTGAGGGGGGGGGGAGTGGGAAGGGCAGGGGCGGGGCTAGGGCAGGACAGGGGTGGGGCTTCTCCCGTCCTCTTTTTTGCTTGCTGAAATATGGTAACCCTACACTCTGCTTAAGTTTCAAATACACTCTTTCAGTATTTAACTTTGCCCCAATCCCACCCTCTCTATGAAAATATATTTTTGACCTAAAACAGTTAGTGCTGAGTAGTGAAATGAAGATTCTGAAAAATAAGCCAACATTCCACTCTTAAATATAGAGGAGAATATGCTTTAATAGGTAGTCTCAAGATCTGAATGTTTTGGAAAAGTCACTTATTAAGGGGGTGGGGAGAAAAAGCAAGGAATATTCATTTGACAGTCGTCATTAATACTTGTTTTATAAGTCACATATATTTACAATCTTCAGTATACTTAAGCATACCAGAGAGAGATTGGTCCTTCCTCCACAAAAGACAAACCAGCAGAAAGTAGTTCAATTATTCCAAACCACCACCACCCCCTCGCCATATAAAATAAGGACGGGTTAAATTTGACTGAAGCCAACCTGAGAGTTCCTGTTTATGCTGATGTGAACATAATACTTTCCAATTCTGAGGACACAATCTTGATGGTCATTAAAAGGCTGATTGTGGTGGTATAATGAAATCTAAAACTCCAACACACTAGTGTCCTGAGAAGGCATATGAAGTACATTTCCTTTGTATATTTTTTCATAATACATAATTCTGAAGATATTTTTTCTTTACTGTAATTATGCATAGTGATATAAATGTCTGATTAAATGGATTTCATCAAGCAGTCATACTAGATCAACATTTTGGTTTCCACTTTGCACAATTACTAGCTGCCCTGAAGGAAACAAAAAAAAAAGCTAGAGGAGTAACTATTTCATATTAAACTGCTAAAGCTAACAAAGTATTCCAGAAACATGCCATGTCTTGATAATTTGTTAAATAGTTTAGAACATAGAGAATAGTTTGCTCATATGTAACTATATTTATATCAATTTGCAGTCATTCATTGCATAAAATCTTTATGCATATCTGAACTGTCAGTTTTCAGTGCTCACAATGCTGCCTCTACCTGGAGTTGATCTGCTGTGAAGCTGGTCCGAGCTCTTTTTGCTGGTTTCGGATGATTAACATCTTGTTCCGTTAGTAATGCTCCTTCCACACTAATCCCATTCCCTGATGTGGAAAAAAAAATTCTGTATATTGATGATTCAGAATGATATTAATCATAAGTCACACTACTCTGGAAAAGATTTCTAATGTTTGTTAGCTGGTTATTATGGAATTGTACAATGGGTCCTGTTTTGTTCAAAATTACTTTGGTATTAATTTGGAGTAATTCCATGGACATCCAGATTTCACTGACATAAGGGAGAGCAGGATTTGGTCCAGCATTACATCTACAATGTCTCAGACCAACTGGATAAGCTAGACATATTTTACTTTGCTTTCTTCAGAACGATAGAAAGTGACTTGAACATATTATAACGAAAGAGTTACATATATTGGGTAGTTTGAACATTAATTGAAATACATGCACCTTTATCCTTAATAAAGCTAGAGTACTGCTTTTCTTATAAAAGAAGATGAAATAGCAGCAAATTTAGTTAAGGCTAAATGAGAGTCAAACTAGGAATTTAATAAAAGCAGCATATTACCATTTTCAACTTCTCTTTTTAGATTGTCCAACATACAATCATAATGTACTCTACAAAGGACTTTCTCTTCAACCAAAGCAAATTCCTCTCCAGTGGAAAGCTGTCTTTTGCAGGAGAAGCAGGCAAAACATGCTAGGTGATACACATTTCCCTTAGCCCTTCGGACCCAGTCAGTAGAATGGATGTGCCTACCACAACGAGAACAACGGGTTCCATACCGCCTACGGCAAAGAAGGGAAAACAAAAGGCTAAGTCACAGAAATAATCATCTAAAACATGACCACCACCCTAGGAAAATTAGTGACAATTTGATGGGGAAACAGTCCATGGGATTCATAGTAAGTGCACTGACTCTGTTCATTGGTTAGATGACGGTAGAATTTACGTTGTTTTTCTGGAAAGCAATTTTAAAAGTTTGCGTCTGGTTGTTTTAAAAACAGGGCTACAGTCCAATTACAAATTTAATACTTTCCTTAAGTCAGGGGGCAAAATGTATTTAATCACTGAAGTGGAATCAAATATTAACTTACCCCACCACTGTCTAAATACCCCTTTTAATCCATTGTCAACTGTCTCCCTGTCCTATTTATCTAGTGTTCTACGACCTCCCAGTTATCCAAACATATTCCACGTTGCCCAAATAATTTGGGTCTTAGTTCAACTGCTAACTGAAAGTTAAAACAGAGAAAATATATCTAGAAAGCTTCTAGAGGGAAAGAGATTAGATTCCAGGAAATAACAAGGGGAAAAAAGTACAGCATCTAATTTTGTTATGATCTTTAGAAGAACTTCAAATATCCAACTTTATCTAGAGTATGGAGATAAAATATTTTTCTATCAGAATCTGACTGTATTTTCAAGAGGAAAATAGTGACTAGAATACATATATTATAAGCATGGATATTTATTCTTTAGGATTACATCTGACACCAATATCTTCCAAAATGGATGCTTAAACTGAGGCTCCAAGAAACCTAAACAACTAGCCTAGTTTTTTCAAAAGGGCTAAGCACCCATCAGTAGATTTGAAATTACTATTTTGTTTAAATTATTCTCTTTTGGTATTACAGTGGTCATCAGATGATCAGTTTATTTCATGGTTGAATATTCCCTACCTGCTTTGGATTTGCGGTGAAATCTTAGCTCCACTGAAGTCAATGGCAAAGCTCCCTTTGACTTCGAAAAGATGCCAGGACTCCACTCCTGATTTTGTCAATTGCAAATTCCCCTCAATTCCCTTTGAAGCCAGTACAAGTTACCATAATCCATATTTCACAGAATCATACCCTAATCTTGCACTGCATGCCACCACACCTCCGAAACCAACTGCTCATAAATCAACACATTATAATTATGGGAACATGCTGTTTACAGGTTGCATGGAGATACAAAACAGTAAAATAGGATTTTTAAAAAATTAATACTTTTCTATGGTGTTCTAAGGGTCTTGCTTGTGTTACAAGGAATTCTATCCACTTTTTCTTGGAATAGAACATCAAAGCTCTACTTTGTAATCTTGAACCAGCACTATTAAAAGAAAGTATTAATCTGATGACTTTAGAGTCTGTATTATTGCAAGGGCCTTGACTTCTATCGTGGATAGTTTAGTTGCCTCATGGGCCTCAACAGTGAGGGATCTTTTCCGTAAATGCTCTAGTTATTATACACAACATGGCACATTAAATAAATAATATATTACAAACTATTATGATGTCATTACATTTAGAGAAACTGCTTAAGGTTTCCCCAATCCTTTCTTAAGGAAATTGAGGCTTTGGTGCATAATGACTATTGAAAATAGTGAAGGTGAAAGACAACCTAAATACCAGCCTCAGTGAACGTCTGGGTGTCTCATTCACATGTTGCCCCAGAAAAATGAGCTCCATTTTTAAGAGTCATATGATGTACCTGAAATAATCAAGTTTGCAGAAAATATCTTTATCTTTGATGTAGCAGCTGGTATGCCTTCCTAGAGAGGTTCTGCAAACACTGCAGGAGAGACAGCGTACATGCCAGCAGAGATCATTTACCTATGAAAGGGAGAAAGAAGACGACATATCAATTTGGTAGCACAAACTGTGAAGGAATGTTTTTGATTTATGTAAATAGGGAGGCAAAAGTCCATACTCTTATATGTACCACAGACTATCAGCATATACCATACATAATCAAAGTTTGTATTTATTTTTTTAAGGCAACACATTAGGATTTTATAAAATAATGTTCCAAATTTCATCTATGTCAATTAAGAACTACGCTTGAAGTTAATAGAGATCCTCAGTACGAGCTTTTGTGGTTTTGTGTTTAAAGCATAACAATGGGACTTAGGGGATCTGGGTTCTGTTTCTGGCGCCAACATGGACATTTTATGCCTAGTTCTGCTCTCACACCAGCTGAGTAATAAAGCAGAATTTGGCCTCAAGTGACTTTGGAAAAATTATCTAACCTCTGTGCCTCTGTCTGTTCCCCTATCCGCAAAAAAGATCCGACTAACAGAAAGCGCTAAATTCAATTGATATATAAAGTGCTTTGAGATTTAAGTGCAGAGAACGTTTGCCAAATGAAACAAGCCACGAATTACATCTCAACTTTGTTTTACCAGTTGAGTCTGCACTCTTGTAATTAAGTTTATGGGCTAAGGTTTTCAAAGCAGTTTTTGAACTATAGAAACAATGGAAATAAGTCCTAATGTAAAATCTATAATGCTGTTTGACTTAGGTCTGGTCTACATCTAAAACTTAGGTCAACCTAGCTAAGTCATTCAGAGCTGTGAAAAATTTCATGTGCTGTGTGATGTGGTTAAGTTGATCTTACTCCTCTCCTTCTTCCTCCCTAACCCGTAGATGCAGCTGGGTTGACAGAAGAATACTACAGTGATAGAATAACCCCTTTTGTTGGTGTAGCAAGTGTGTACACTACAGTGCTACTGCAGCTGTGCCACTGTAGCACTTGTCGTGTAGACATACCCTTAGTCACAGAAAGTGAATAGCAGGTTGTCAACAATTCTGAAAAGCTCTTTAAATTTTTATTATCAATAGTCTATCTAAAGTGTTTTGGAAACATAAGTTGTTTGTCTATAATGTTAGTATTGTGCATTTTTATTATTTGATAAAGTGTAGAACAGATTTTCTACATTGGTCTCATTTAATATTTGCAAGGACAATAAATTAATTTGGTCAGAAACCAACACTGAATGTTAAGGACTCCCAGTTATGATAAAAAAGTAAGTAATAACATTATGGATAATACAACATTTTAATGAAAGTGGCAACCAAGCAACAAACTAGATCAGAAATGTTCATTCTCAGAGCCAGATTCTAATCTCAGATGCCTCAAACAATGAGATCTTCAAAATCTGTTTGCTGCATGCAGCAGAGTAGCAGATTTGATGTAAGTAGCGTTGTGTCTTTAGTCAAAGATCAGAATGCTGCCCTACGAGTCGTAGTTAGGGTGACCAGACAGCAAGTGTGAAAAATCAGGACAGGGAGTAGGGGGGTAGTAGGAGCCTATATAAGAAAAAGACCCCAAAATCAGGACTGTCCCTATAAAATCGGGACATCTGGTCACCCTAGTCGTAGTTGACTTATCACAATAACCTACAAAATAATGTATGCATATGAAGGATGTTTTGAGGAGAAAAATTTCAGCCTATTATACTAAAATATAAAGTTGTTTACATATTGTCCTGCATTCTCTCTCAATATATAATCATATTGGCAGCAGTCTTTATTGAAACAAAGACAAAACAAATTAACAGATTTATTAGAACATCACAATTTAATGCTGATCTCCACCTCTCAATATCCTTGTCCATGGTAAGAAACTGCCCTGTTGATAATGGCTGTCAGCAATTGATCCTCCCAAGCCAGGTGAAAATGGTTATACTGCTAGTGGAGGTGGAACAAAAGCATCTGGGCTGAACCAAGTCTCTAGGAAAATGGTCTGTACTAAGTATTTCCCACTATTGCTAACAATGGTTTTGGCTTTACTAGTGTTGGTAGAAGTAAAGATGAAGACATTCTTTTCTAGCTACTTTTCCCTCTATCTAAACCCATCAATGAATAATAAAGTGGCATAAATATATAATATATATCCCCTACCCTTACCCCTCCAACCCTCAAGATAACATTTGAATTGAAAGGACGAACAGAAAGTGTAGAAAGAGAAAAGAAATGTAAAATGCCTCAAGCAGTGCTTACTGTTCTGACAACATTCTGAGAGTGTTGGGTAAGTGGTTGTTTATTTATGGAGCTTATGGAGTCAAGTGATTAATTGACTTTTTTAAAAATGATAGGTAAATTGTCTAGCCTCATGGCTGTGGACAAAAGCAGGATATCCTGAGCCGAGTGCACCCAAAAGCCTCTAACCCAGACCCAAGTGTATCCTAAAGGCTCTAACCCAGACAGCAAATGAAAAACTGGTTTCATAACCAGTCTCTTGATCTTTTAAGGTCTGACTCATGATTTTTGAACAATTGAGACTGGCAATACTGCTCCAGTGCAGTATAGCTCCTTCTCCCGCTACAGAAGCTACTAAACCATCCCAAGAGGTTTAAACTTATTTCTATAGCTCGAGAACACTTCTGAAAAGCAACTTTCCCTTTAGAATGTCAAAATGCACAAAATGTCTTTTTATTAGCTACTGACAATGTAACTGGCATAATACAGGACAGGAAAAAGAAACTGCCCATGGCTTGAGCAGCTTACTAACTTATTTTTAAAGAAAGTGTTTCCTGAGGCAACATATTCCTGGAATTCCCAAAACACTTAATTCTAGAATTCTCTCAAAGTAGCATCAACAGTTTGCCTTTCAACTAAAGCCCCCCACTTCCTGTAAACACTTACTCATGTGCTTAACTTTGCACATGGGAGTAGTCCCATTGGCTGCAATGAGACTGCTCTCACATGTAATGTTAAGAACACACACGTCTGCAGGATCAGGGACAAATATTGGAAAATAAAATGCCCAGGCTGCCAGTATTTTCGGCTATGGACGAGGAACAATTGTATAGAATGTGTGTCAAGGACGAGGCAAATGTCATTAGGCAGAAATTAAGTCATCCATAATGCAGATAGACTGTACAGAACTTCCATATCTGTGCAGCTCCCTGTTCAAATCCAACTGTGGGCAACTTCAGGGCCAACTGTGAGCAGAGAACACATTTTTAAGACTTTAAATTCTATTTACACTCAGTGCTCCCACATTTATGGTATTACTTGAAATATTTTTGCTAAACCACCTTTTGTCTGTTCTAGACAAGGCCTAAGTTGTGGGTAGAGATCACCAATAGTGTGGTATTTCACTTTGTGAATATGCATGTTAAACTCCATGAAGTTCAGACCATTGGTTTTCTCTTGAACAAATCCTATTCAAACTCAGGTTAGTGGCTGGTGATTTGTACCACATTACCCACATGTCATTCATCACTTACAAAGTATGCTTGGTAGTGCAGCTCCACAGATATTAAATGAGGGATTACTGTACTTTGCATAACCCAGCTGCACTAACAAGAAACAAGATTGTGAATTAAACACCCCAGTATTTGTGGTTGAAGTGAAACCAGTAAAACTCATATATAAATAGTGTGGCTTATGGAGAGATTGTTCTGTACTAGATACTGTAAATTCTCAACACTTAATACAAAATAATATAACTCCCTTTCTAACAGTTACTGATTAGTCAGACTGAAATCAAAGTGTAGGATTCATTTTTCCTGGTACTTTCACAATACAGGTACTTAGCAGTTTGTTTGGCATTTTACTCACAGAGGTTCCCATATTAGCAGCCATGTGCTTTTGATGTACTTGTTTTTATGTAATTTCAGAACTAGTTCTGAATCAACAATGGGAGTTGCCCATTCAATTAATTATGCTTATTTAAAATACTTCATATCACAAAATGTTAAACATTTATTTTTTTGTAAGACACCAGGGATAACTCAATTATATCAATGGGAGTTTTGCCATTAACTTCAGTGGGGCCAGCATTTCACCGGACCCGGGTATTATTTTGCAGTTTTAGACAGATGCAATTTGAAATGACCAATATATGAAACCATGAAAAATGAACATACTAGATTTTAACATGGTGGTGGCAAAAACAAAGAGAGGTCAGTATTTTAGTGTTTTCAAATTTAACTATAGACTGCTAGCAAAAGTTATCTTTTCCAGAATGGAACAGTTCAAGGTGAAGATAGGAGGGCAAAGAATCTGGAACTCAGTGTTTTAGGTTTTGCTGATCATAAGATACAAATGGTGAATTGTTTGAAGTAAAAGCAAAAAAGTCGATAGTCTCCTGAGTCAAATTCCTGATACGATTTCAAATGGAAAAGGCTTTGTGTTCTTGCCGCTAAGGCTCTGTAAAGGTTTGCATCATAGACCGGGGACAGGAGAGGGAGGGAAAGAAGCAATCCCCCAAGAACCATTATAAAAAGAAAGAGGCGGTTTTAAAAGAAGGAAGCGAAATTATTCACTGAGCGCTCTCCGCATTACCAGCCCTGCTGCCGAGCCTGAAGTGCGAGCAGCCCGTTGCTAAAGAGGGATCCCACACAATAGTTTGCAAGAGCCAGATACTCCGATGAAACGAATCAGGGTGTTTCGGACACAATCTGTGTTCCTCTCACATTGGTCTCCCCAGCGCTTTGTTCACAAGGGAATCGAGGGGGGCTACATTCGCCTCCAGTCTAAGGCGAGCCTGGGAGAGGAATGGGGTGAACGAACGCGCAGGGGACTAAAGCCCTGGCGGCCAGCCAGTCACCCCCATTTCACCAGGCTGGGGAGGCGACCCCCGCCCGGAGGGCATTGCAGGCAAGGCAGCTGATGCTAAGGAGTTGGAGCCGGGTAGGGTTCAAGAGGGGAGGGCTCGCTGTTGAAGCCAACAGCGCCCTCGGACTCCAGCTAGCTGGGGGCGGCGCTGCAGCTCCCCGGTTCCCTGCGCGGCCAGGCTGGCGGGGCCCGGCGGTCGCGGCGCGCACTCACTCACCTTGAGCAGGTACTTGTCCACGATCTCCAGGCCGCAGCTGCTGCACAGGCACTTGCTGGGGGCGCAGCCGGAGGCCGAGGCCATGGACCGGGGCGAGGAGGAGGGGGACAGCGGGGCAGAGGAAGAGCAGGAGTCCTCGTCCCCTGCTGTCTCGGGGCTCACCTGGGGGAGAGCGGGGGGCCTGTTAGCGCGCTCGGACCGCCCCGCCCTCTCCCCGCAGCCCCTGAGCCCCCGCCGCGCCGTCACTTACCAGCTCCCCTTCCCCGGCGCCTTTCCGCCGCCTTCCCCCAGCCAGGGCCGCCGCTCTCCCGCACTCCTCGGCCATGAGCCCCGGGAACTGCAGGGGGAAACGGGAGAGCTGAGCGCGCTGCAGCCCCCCACCCCCAACTCCTCCCCAGGCGGGGGGCTGATGAGGCCACCTGGAGCCGGAGGCGATGCCCGCGGGCTCCTATTGGGGGAGGGGGTGGCGGCAGCTCCGGGCTGGCCCCACCACGAGTGCGCCCCCGGTGCCCTAGGAGCGCGCCTGACCCCCGGGGTGGGGGCAGGAGGTTAATACCCTCCCCCCTTCTCCTCCTCCAGCCGGGCTAGGGGGGCTTATTTCTTTAATAACTGCAATTAAAAGGGCACGGCTGGGCCGTGCAGAGCGGCCCCCGCGCTGGAGAACCCCAAAGGGAGAGCGCTTTAATGGGACACTTGAAAACTAATTACAGCGGGATTTCAGCAGCCTGGTGTTTGTTCCAGTGACGCTTTGAATGAAAATGCTTCGGAGTCAAGGGAGCCAGCGGCTCTTGGTAAACTTGCTACAATTAGAGCCGCCAGTGACTTACACTCGTTTCTTTAAGGTGTAAATTGCCACTTAAGAGCTCAATAAGAGACAACAGTTCAGCTCCTAAAGGATTATCTTTAACTGGCGCAGAAAGCGGATCGAATAATGGAAAATATCCAGCTGAATTTAATTTGGTGCCATTAAAAAAAATCGCACCTTTGTTCAATCGCGGGTCAACATTTTTTAAAGCAATACAATCGGGAGCGCTATTACACAAATCCTCCCGGCTCTACCGTACACGTTGCGTTTCGGAAAGTGTGTGTGTGTGTGTGTGTGTATGTATGTGCGTGATTGTTTTGATACACACACCCCGCAGTTACTTCCTAGTTTTCCAAGCTTACAGAAATCACACTATAGCTACAGGGGGGAAACATCCACTTTTTGGTTCCTTAAAATGAAATAAGTAAAGATTAAAGGTTAAATCTTCGTATATACAAAATCTACAGAGCAGCGGATGTGATATTGCTTAAACATCCCTAAGCGTTGAATATTCACTACGTGTGATAACTTTCCTAATCAAAACTACTATTTTCACAGTATTTTTTTAAACTTTTAACCAGAAATGGAAGTTTTGCTCTGGTCATAAAATAACCGCGAGCTCCTGAATACTTTAAATATTCCTAGGCAAGTTAATATAGTCACAGCCTATTGCTCGCTCGCTCGCTCATATAGATATATTAAAGGCTCGGTCTCTATTTTGTGGGTACACATTTGCCAAACTAAGGTCTATTTAATATAACCAGCTTTTACAGCGTTGGTGACTTAAATTAGGAGTACTAGTATCAGTTTACAGCGTTAGTGTTCAAATTATCGTGCTGATTTGAATGTTCAGTTATTCAGACTAATTTAAAGGCCTTACTGGGTCTAAAAGCTAAACAATTCCCCCCCCCCTTCCTTCCTGGCGGTACACTTTAGCTATCTAGATGTGCTTCGCAAATTATAATCCACTGCCACGTCTAAAGAAACTCGAAAAATTATGTAGCCCGAAGGTTGGTAACGTTAGCCTGCATCTCTGAGAAACCGACTACTCGCGTTCCCGGCACCGCTTCTGGGTTTTGCCTAGGATCAGCTCACCTTCTCAGTGGAAATACCAAGCGCAGGAATGTCCTTGTCTTCCAGTTTACACACAAACATCTGATCGCTCTTCCAATACATGGCACTGCTAGGACCTCTTATCACATACCAACTCCAGAAAGGGCAGCGCTTCCACCGACAGAGAAAACACAAAAGCACCTTTAAAGGGCGGAAAAAAATAAAGACTCCAAGGCCCGTATGTTGCCACTACTTGCAAGGCTGTTCTTAAGATCCTGTTCCCAACTTCACTGGTGTGAGGCCCTTCAGAAAAAAAAGTTTTGTTTTCAAGTGGGTGGAACCTCGCAAAGAAAAAAAAAAAAAAAAAAACCTCGCAGCCTTTTGCTGGCTTTCTAGCCTCACCTCCTTGTGTAAAACCCGCCTTCTATACATGTTAAGATCTTTATCGTTACAAGCAAACCTGTTCCAGATTTTTGCTCTTAAAAAAAAAAAAAACAGGCACCGCTAACTTTTTTTTTTTTAAAAGCTCCGTCTTCATCGTTTGCCACAGCTTCTCCTCCAAACCTAAACAAAGGTTCGGGTTACACCTCTTTCTGTATTAACAAAGAAGACAAATATCAGGGAAAGCAAGAGTATGTGTGAACTGTAGGTTTTATCTATTCTACTGAACTCCGAAGCCTGATACGTTTGTTTCGCCCAGAGAAACGCAGCAAATTCTAAAACCACCTAGCTATTTTTTGTTCTTACCCATATCGCCAAGTTCCTATCATTAAAACCTTTCTCATTAAGATAAAAAAGGAACATCTGAGCAGCCTAAAGCTTATGGCATTGCTGTAGTTTTGAAATCAAGCCTAAAAGAATAAAATATGTTGCTAATTAGCGTCCGTATCTTTTATCTTGACCTGGACAGAGCCTGTTGGCTGTCCACTACCCAGAGAGTTTCTGAAAAATTAGAGGTGATTCTAATAGGTAAATGATTCTGTGTAGATTATTTGTGCGTTTTTCTTATGATTCTAGGGACAATCCCCATAGAGTTCCACCAAACAAAATAGTACCGATGCGTTCTGACCCCTTTTATTAGAATAAAGCAACAACTTCTGCAACTTGCAGGTGAGGAGGTAATACTCTGTGTCTGCTTCTGTGTAGGTATTTAACTAAATCATATCCATGTGGTTTTAATTAAAGTTTTGTTTATTTTCCCATTCCTCTCTCCCGTTGTTTTGTTTTAGTTCTGTCTAAAGGTAGATGTATAGATGCAAGGCATTTTTGTCAACGCTATGTAAAACAGACTACAAGCGGCTGATTTCGCTGTTTATACATTTGGATACAATGCAAGTTTCTCTGACGATAGGGTGAGTCTTCTTATTTTCAAGAGATCCTGCGCGGAGATAAACCCCGTCAACATTGTTGCTTAATGCACACCCCCAGCATTCTGAAAATATTACCCAGATTACAGACCGATGTTGCGAAATCTTAAATACCTGAATAACTTTCACACCGGTGGATAGTTTCCATTGAGTTCAGAAAGTCACTGGCTACAGTTACTCATTCACTTGCAAAGATGTTTGCATAGATCGGGCCCGAGGAGATTTCTCCTTGGACAAAAATCGACCCTAAACCCGATCGGACCTTAGATAGGAAGAGTTTAGCTTTCAACCTAATCCTAATATCCATGTCAGCTATTGGCAGTGTAAACTCGGAAAGACAGCAAGGCAGACAGTGTTTTTTTTTCTTATTATGACTAGGTTTATGACAGTTAGTATGATAGAAAGCCTAGCCACCCGAAATTGCTGAACTCTGAGAGCTGGAGGACTGGAGCTAGGGTTTCGAACAGAATTTAGGGCTGTGTAGTTAAACATTCCGCCTAATGCCTTGTCCAGAGAATCATCCTGAAGTGTCGTTAGCTCTCTACAGATTCAGACGGAGGATGAAGAAACTTCTGCTCGCAAACTAAAATCGAGAGGGGAGCACAAAGCCTACCGAAGAGCTCCAGGAAAGGTTGGTTTCTCTAACTTCAGAGATTTGCAATTAAAGAGGGGGGCTTTCCCCTCATCTTTCTCCCTCAATTACAATATAAAATGATTTGAAATATACAGTATATTAATATTTAGATTTGTATTTACTTATTTTGAAGGGGACAACTAATGCTGGAGGATTTCAAAATACCCACTCCCTTTGGAAAATACCTGCCAGTTTGGGAGTAGAGGTTGAGTTCATCGTTTATGTCTACATTGTAAACAAACATCGGTTTTATATGTGACCTTCGCTTTACAAATGACTTGTCGGGCAACTTTGCCACCAGAATGATGTTGTGACACCACTTTTACCAGGCGTTCACGTGCTGCGGATTCGCCAGTTATCTCTCTGATGTGACTGGGCTACACTAAATGTTACATTTACTTTCATGTTAGGACAGCACACAATAGAAATCTAAACAAGTAATATAGGTGGTAGGTTCCTGCTTCCCAGGAAGTTAAATTTCCCAAAGCGTTTGACTTCAGCTCCCCTCTTATTCTATAGTTTTTAGGCTCTGTAAGCGAATCTCATTTTTTCCATGGCCTTTAGGGGTCCTTTGGTTTACCTATAGCTTCTAAACCAATGTCACTAAGGCTTAGGTCCCAAGATTAAAGAGAAGGAAACTCCTCTACCCTTGCTGGGAAGAGGATTTTTAATCAAGACGCGCGTTGAAGTACACTTGATGAGAATTATTCCAAGCTGGAAAAAATATTACCTTGGTTCTATGTAATAAATGGATCTGCACCTATATAATACACGAGGCTGCCCTTAGAATACCTTCTTACACGTGCATGGAGGAGATCCACCCCAAACACCATAACCTCAGCAACGGGCGCTTTAGTCCCATGGGAAGATAAACGAGTGCTCCTTTGTCCCCGGGCTCTCCCGAATTAAGAACTGGCACACGATGCTCCGGGTAGAGTCACTCGGCTGCTCTGCATTGATGGAGCCCCGGGAGCGGAGGGCATGAAAGGCCAGAGCCCATCTTGCCGGATGCAGGCAGGCACAATATAATTGTACAGTGCTGAGCCGTAACGTGTAATCGCCTAATAATGTATGTGCCACCTTGACATTCTTAGCGAAAGCATCAAACTGATATTTTCCCCCTTGGCTTTCACCGCAGGGACCTTTATAAACCCCCTTCATCAGTGGGATGAAATTAAGCCTGCATTGATGGTAGTCCCTTGAAACTCGATATTTAAAGGCAATAAATCTGAATTAGCAAATTATAATTGAAGTAGTGAGGTCCCACTAAATTGACTAGGCAGCATTTTACATTTGCTCCTCACAGGGAATAACCACATGTTTGGGTCCTGAAAATAACTTAACCTGAAGGTGCAAGCAATTATTGAGCTGATCCTAGCATGCCAGGACCTCCCCTCCTTCCTTCCTTCCCTCTCTCCCCTTCCCCCCAAGTTGTTACAAACTGCTGTGTGGCATTAGACTTTATAATCTGTTTTAAATGATTCGATACAAAACAAGCATCTGTTCTGAGGAGCTCGAAAAAGGCACGTCATCGAGGGAAATGAGGTGTCGATCTTAGACATTAGAATGTCTGAAGGAATTTTGCTTCAACTCAGGTCCCTTTCTGTATTTGAGGTGCTTGGAGTAAGCTGTGTTTACTTGTCTGATGTCCTTTCTTCACTCTGAAGGAATAGTCCCTTATGTTCTTGTTGCACCTCACTGGGAACTGGAGGTTAGCTTGATCTAAAACAACTATACATTTTTTTTGAGAGAGAGAGAGAAATTTCAGAAATTGGAGCCAACACAATCAGTACATACATTGCTCTCAAATAGATTTTTTTTTCAAACGTGCAGAAGCAATTAGCAATGTATTTCCGGAGCAAAATAGATTTCCCTGTATGTCATTATTATCCATGGATTTTTTTTAAAGTTATCCGCAGTCGTGAATGTCAATAGCACTTACCGCTAGAAACACCTCAATCATTCAAGTTTCTTGGCTTCCAATGTCCTAATGATTTCTTATCACCTGTTCCGCACAACCCCCTTCTTCTTGTTGTTTCTTTGAATTAATGCACTAATGTCACCTTTTGGCATCTATTGGAATGGCTTTGAATTGCCAAGATAAAAAGACCTAGGCTCTGGGAAATGTCTTCGCTACATCTCATTTTGGTTCTGGAATGCAGCCCCGGGAGCTTAAAATGTAATATTTTAATTCCGTTACAGTAGGATAAATTCTTATTGAGAGAGACAGGTTCAAGAGCGCTCTCTTTCTCATGATCAGTGTCAGGTTGTTCAGAGCACAGTAAAACATTTTGTGCTATATCAAAAGACGGTCCCCCTATGCAGTATCGTATATAATATGGGGCTGCTAAACAGAAACTTCTTTGTCTAGAACACGTTATTTGGGACAGAAAAACACGGTTACATTGGTTTGCTTTAAAAAATGTGAATGTATTTTATTTATTCGGAGTTGATTTAAATTCTACACGGATATTAAAAAAAGACTAACGAGAAGGACCATGTTCAACTCAGTCTAGTTTGTTTGCTGCTCTTTTGCCGCAGAGGGCGTGGGGGGGCTTTTTCGCACTCCTGGGCAACTTAATGGTATCCGTTTAGGCTGTAGTGTAGACCGGCCAGGATTTCGAATGTCGGAGGAATTCTAAGGGTGGCTCTCAACATGTTTCTGGTTGAATTGTTAATCTTGTTGGGAAAGTGGTTCCAATTTTCTGTTCTCTGACATATGTCTTCCTATAGCAGAAACTCATTTGCAAGCACTGCACATAACCCAAGTGATATCACAATTCATGATCAAAGGCATCGGGAAATAATGCCTTAGCTAAAACAGACACATTGGAACGGACGTTTTAGCAGACCTTGGGGCGTGTGTGGGGGGAGGGAGGGTGCATTTTCTGTCACCGAAAAGCGTCAAAAGAAAAAAAAACCTAGCCCTGTAACTCATGCAAATGGTTGACAGGTAATATAGAGCGGTTATAGTGATAGTCATGATCCTTCAAAAGAGTTGAACATCTCAGCTGAGCTGAATATTGTAATGCTGTGGCGAGAGAGGTGTTTCTGAGGGGAAAAAGGCAAGAAAAGCTGTGATTTGGGGAGGGCGGAGATGGGGAGTGCATAAACATCTGTCCGGGACTCCTCCCTTGTTCATCCCATTCAGTGCTTGTGTGTCACTCCCCAGCTTTATCTCAGCGGAGCCGCCGTATTCCCTTCACGTGCATCGCTGTAACGCTAGTGAACACTTGCAACGGCGCTTTTTGAACAGTTAAAAACTTTCCGACGTGTAGATTGCAGAGAGTTTCCGACTTTACCTTGTTACTGTTTCCTACCTGCAGGAACATAAGCAGTTCCCCCAAACATTCGAGAAATACCAGTCCGATGGCAGTGAATCAGTTCTCTGTGCTATTGATCATAAAAGGACAGTGTATCTAGAAGAGATACCTACCAAATTCCGGGCCGGATAGAATTCATAAAAGGAACTCTTAGGCTGAGTGTCAATAGAAATTGTTGATTAATATTGTCTGGGAAAGAGAGAGAAACCGACACTGGACAAAATCCTTCATTGGCCGGGTGAT
The DNA here is from genome assembly GCF_002925995.2 of Terrapene triunguis. Lineage (NCBI taxonomy): Eukaryota > Metazoa > Chordata > Testudines > Emydidae > Terrapene > Terrapene triunguis. The sequence continues at coordinate 46,110,844 of NW_020664561.1, forward strand.
GGGCTGGAAAACCTAATGCATCGTGTTCATTTTTAACTCCTGTGATTCTACGGAAAATGTAAAATCAGACTAGTTCGGGGGTGCGGGAGGGGATCGCCTCTAAAAGGAGAGAGTATTACCTCCCTTGAATTTAGGGGGGGAAAGTCAGTGGGGGCAGGGAGAGATTTAGTCGGTTTCTTATACCGCTGAGCATTCAGAAATAATGCCAGGAAGTGTGTGGGTGGAAGTGTTAATCAATTGCATATAGGGAGAAACTTCGTAAATATTCTGCGATAAAATACAGCATGAAGAAAATGCTGAACAAAAAGATTTTTACCAGACTCATCGTTTTAAAGAGCTGATACTAGCATATAGAACAGATTAACACGTTTCTCAAAAAAGACTACTTTTAATGCCATATGCAAAGTAATTATAACCATATTAGATGTTACTGTTTAAAATTTTATACAGTGAAACTATTTTACACATGAAAAAATGGTGCTCCTTGGGAACTAACATGACATTACAATCAACTTGTGAAAAGCTGGCATTAAAAATCCGTTAAAATAGCGCTGTGGTATGCTTCAAAAGAAAGAATCAGAGAGGAGATGGATGGTAATGAATAGACGTGACTCAGTAGGTGGCTAATGTACAGAAAGGAAAGGCACTCCGGGCTAGAAAGAAGAACTGATCCTGATGCTGTTTTAGACTTTAATGTACCTTGTGTGGTCTTTGTGATATTTGAGGTTGCTCTGCATAGTCTGTCTTCTTGGAGAGTATTTAAAAATGAATGTGAGCTTCTGTTTGTTCTGTTGCTAATTAAAGCTTTGTTTAAAATCATGCATTTTAACTCTTGGTGGGCTCTATCTAATTCTAAATCACACAGTCTCGCAACAGACCGGGATGGAGTGAAGTATCAGAAGACTAGGCAGAATAATTATTCACTTGCTGGAATTTCATATGGGTTTTAAATAAGCAGGGATAACGTGGACTGCATCATGAATAATGGATAGACCTCACTTAAGAGCAGAAGTATTTCTGGTATATTTCTCTCGAGTCTTGTTGAAAGGGAATTATTTTTGTGCAAACCCAAGTATATTTCTATCCTTTCCGATGGAAAGTCACTTTCTATAATGGCCGGGAGAGGGACTTAGATAATGACAAGGGGTTGACTGTAGCAACCCCACCTTTGTATGACCGCATTCTCCTCTGTGCCATTGGCTTGCTCTGGAGCCGTTGGGTACGCCTCTCTCTGCCTCAGTTTTCCCACCTGTGACAGGGAGATGAAGTTACCACTCTATACAAATAATTTTGAAAACATCAGCGCTTCGTAGGTGCTGAATTAGTGCTGGGCCATGCGAAAGGCGAGATTTCCTGGCGGTAACTTCTCCATCAGGTCTTCGCATTCCCAAAATTACTGCAATAGCAGTGTTAACTGGCCACGCTGGTGGGTGAGGGTGTGCGGTGATTTAAGGAGGCGGTCAGAGGCAGGTCTGCAAAATTTGTCCCGAACTCCAGAATAAAATACTAGCAAAGATCCCAAACTCTCACAGCGCCTCTGTGTTTCCCCTCCCCTAGTCCTGCTGCCCATTAGCCCTTTAGAAAAGGTGTCTGCACCGGGACGTTTATATGCTAAGCAATGCCCACTTCTTCCTGTTCTAGGGGAGTTAATCTAGTGAAAAGCAAGAGCAGCTTCCACCCGGCGAATTGTCTTCCTGCTCCTCTGCAAGCAGATAGGGCTGAGGGCAGCAGCACCTGTTCGCCATGGAACCTAGTAGCCTCTCCCCTCCATGGTGCCAGCGTGCTGACACGTGACTTGGCTGCCAGGTGACCTTTTCTATCAGGTAAAAAACGAGCTAGCAGGGCCTCTTCCCATGAACTCTTTCTTCTTTGGCTGGTGTGAACTCCGCCCGGCCCGGCCAGGTGATAGGCAGGCAGAGTTGTCGGGGCTGTTGAATGATCTTGCGAGTCTCTCTTCTCACCTGGCAGTATCAGGAGCTCTCAGCGTACAGTGATTTGCGAGGCCGGGCCCTAGGCGGCCCGCCAGGTGGCTGCATTAACATTGTCAAATGATCTCAGCTGCTTTGGACATTTCCCCGGGATACTAATGTCAAGGTACGCTCACACCTTGAATCCTGCATGCAGATGTGGATCTCCAAAAAGATGTATTGGAATTGGAAAAGGTTCAGAGAAGGGCAACAAAAATGATTAGGGGCATAGAAGGGCTTCCGTATGAGGAGAGATTAATAAGACTGGGACTTTTCAGCTTGGAAAAGAGGCGACTAAGGGGGGCATATGATAGAGGTCTATAAAATCATGAGCAGTATAGCGAAAGTAAATAAGGAAGTGTTATTTACTCCTTCTCATAATATAAAAACAAGGGGCCAGCAAACGAAATTAATAGGTAGCAGGTTTAAAACACAAGAAAGTACTTTTTCATACAATGCACTGTCAACCTCTGGAACTCCTTGCCAGAGAGTGTTGTGAAGGCCAATACTATAAAGGGGTTCAAAGGGGAGCTAGATAAATTCATGGAAGATAGGTCCATCAATAGCTATTAGCCAGGATGGGCAGGAATGGTGTCCCTAGCCTCTCTTTGCCAAAAGCTGGGATTGGGTGACAGGGCATGGATCACTTGATGATAACCTGTCTGTTCATTCCCTTTGGGGCACCTGCCATTGGCCACTGTCAGAGGACAGGATACTGGGCTTGATGGATCTTTGGTTTGACCCAGTATGGCCATTCTTATGTTCTTAGGATAGCTGGTAAAATTGTGTCAGCCATCCACCCCTTCATTGTCCACCATCTCTCTTTCTAGGGAAGAGGGGGGCAGAGTCCTGAGGACAGGCTCCTTTGGTATCAGAGGACCAAGTGGGTCCAATTCACAGGGCCACAAGGTCACTCCCCCCTCTTGCAGCTGTCTGGCAGAAGTAGCGGAGAGCCACCCTACAGCAAGCTTCCCTCCCCCACCCTCCTGTCAGTAACTGGGAGTTTGTCATGCTACTTAAGTGTTTTGTGCTGTGCTGGCTTAACAAGCCCTTTGCTTTACCAGCAAACTTATTTTCCAGGGCTGAGCAATTAATTCACAGCAAACAATTGATTTGGTGAAATTAGGTTCTCCTCTTGTAGGGTAGCGGTGGAGAGGCTGCTACTTTCTCTAGTTTACAGTCTAATGGGTTTTGGGAACATGTGGCTATTTTGATCCTAAGTGTTCTGAATTCTGTTTGTGTTGCTTACCTGTGATTGGTCAGGTAAATCCGGGTGGTGTGTCTGTCCTGGGATTAGATGAGACAGCAAGCAGTTCCAGAGCCAGTACTGCTATTGGCCTTGGAATGTGCTTTCCTCCAGCCACTGCACCAGTACCTTGGATGGCTCCAGTATTGAGAGAAGGAGGTGTGAACAGGGTGGGAATGAAGTAGTTTAAGCATCTGAATGGACAGTTGAAGATGGAATTTCATATGGGGTTTAATGTCCTCCCATGCTGTGTTGTAGTGAAATTCATTCGGCTCAGGTGCTAGAAAGAGAGTGAAATTTACAGGCCGAGTCGCAATATGATTTTAATGGAGGAGTATTCCTCCCCTCCCCCGACCTATTGGATATCAAAAATAGATAACAGCTACTGCTGGTGGGTTTGTTTTTTTTAAATGCCCAGCTGCATACCCTTCACATGCAAGGACACTTTTTTATTATAATCTCTTAGGCGTATGCTCACATTTTATTGTTTAATGGAAGAATAAAAGTTCACAACCCAGGAAGCTCTAGTTGGGGATTGTGTAATGACACCGTAATGCATTATATTAAAAATAAGTGCATCACCTTTCAGAAGTTCCTTAAAACAAACTTGAAGAGCAGGTAAATCTGCCGAGGGGGTCTGAAGGTACAGCGCATAATCAATACAGCTAGCCCCCACAACTCTTTAGGGTTGGGGGACTAGAGCCGGGAAACCACACCCTGAAGGCCTCTGAAAGGTTCCCCTGAGGTATCGTATCTATTCCCTTAATCCCATTCACCTCTGTTTATGTGATGAATAAACACTGCGCGCTGGCAGGAGACCGCTGCTGACAAATGGAAATATTTCCTGGGGGATGGGAACTGGAATTCTTACTGCAATCATCCCACGAGGTTTCCAAGCCCTCTAATCCCAGCCCAGGGGAACACTGGAGAACAGCGTCTGTACCTTTCCCCTCCTTCAGTGCATCTCAGGGCTGCGTTTGGGCCTGGGTTGAGGGTGAGAGGTTCTTGGCTAACAAATACCCTAGAAAAAAAATGAAACCCGGGACCGATTTAAAATCCTCATTTTACCTGCTGGTTCTCCCCTGCCCTGCTGGCAACGCTCTCCCTGAGATGTGGGTTTGCCTGGAGGATCGGGGCCTTAACCCTGCCCCGGGAAGCGCATGTGGCTGTGTGAGAGCAGCCCTGTCTCCCTGCGGCGGCGTGTGCGCCCGGAGAGGCTGGCGCTCGCTCTAGCGTCTCAGGAAGGGACGGGGTAGGGACGATGTTTATTTGAACAAACGGCGAGCAATAAGCAAGTCTCGTTCTGCCTTTCGGCAGCATTAATCGCCCCCCGGCGAGCCCCGGGCAGAGGGCCAGAATGCCATAAGTTACGTGGGACACGTAGTGGAGCTGGAGCCTGAGGTCAAGGCAGGCGTGAGTGTTCCCACTGCTCCATGTTGCTGCAGTCCCGTGGAAAGCCCCGCGATCGCGTCCCAGACCTGTCCGCAGAGTCCCTGGCGCGTCCCCTGCTCCGCACCGCTCGCCTGCATACATTGCCCCCGGGTTTATCAACTTCCGCGCCAAGCGGGGGTGGAAGCGGCATCACCTCCGTGCTTGTGGATAGAGGATGAAGAATAGCTCCTGTGTCTTAACTCACACCCACAAAGCTCCCTTGCCTGTCTCTAGATCTAAATACTGGTCCCAAAGACATGAAATCACGACAGCTGGAACAGCTGAAGTTCAAGGACTTTCCAGCCCTGCTGTTCTAACTTAGCGGGACACGTTGCCTCCTTCCAAACCCCCTTTGTTTTTCACGGGCAGACTTGAAAGCTGTGCAGTGTCAGGGGCTCTGCACAATCGGGAGAAAGCCCTGACCCAGCCACAGCTCCTGAAGGTGGATTATTAATTATCAGTTTAACGTCAAGTCGGTTTCACAGGGCTTTATACTATTTAGATCTATTTGAGAGTGACCCGTACAGATGCAGAACGTTGTCAGTTTCCTTATGTATCCTGCCAATTTGATCATCTCTGAGATCAACAGCATTTACCATTAGCTTGTTATTGGTATGTGTGTGAGACTTTTAACCAGAGGATGCAAACTAAAGCAGCTATATCAGCCTAATCCAGAGAAATGATTTCAGTGAAACAGCGAGGAGAAGTAGATAGCATCAGGGACGTAGAAAGAAAGGGAGACTGAGTCACAGAAAAGAGGTTTTTTTTTTTAAATACAAGAAATAAAATGTAAACAATGGAGCTATCGGCGTAAAAACCGAGATGGACAAGAAATAAACTATAATTGTACAAAAGTAGTTATATAAATAGAAGTATTTTTTCTCTCTTGCTGTACCGTTTGATTTTATTGTTGATTACATTTTTGTACCTAGTTTTTAAACAATTTTACAGCTCTACAAAATAAAGTATGTTTTCAGAATATTTTGTCCTAAATTCCCCTGTACAAAGGGTAGTGATTATAATGTCATGTTTTCACTTGGCTCATTGTAGCGAAAAAAAAGTACGTTATAATGACTACTGTCTTGAGATAAACTGCTTTTTTTGGAGTGTGTGTGAATGGGGGGAATCAAACGTACAATATCACTCAATGTGTTTGTGTTTATATTAAATGCAATGGTTTTACTTGCAGTTATAATATCCTGCCTGGGTGGGCTTTTTATCCCTAATGCTAAAATGTACTATGCCAGGGAAATTCAGTATTGGTACAATTCATGTAATTGTACAATTCGATACTTTTCAGGTAGCAGTGTTAGCATATTTCCACGCCAGGCATTTTTAATAACATCAAGGGACTGCAGTAGCAGCATACGAACAATCTGTATGTGTTTACGTAGGATTTTTTAGATTATTCTTTCTTTAAAGTGCACACTTTGAATGTATACAGCTATTTCACCAAGATGACAATTTGACTAAATTATACACGAGCAAGAAAAGTAATTATAAAATAACGGGCTTCTTATTTACAGCAATTTATACGAGGGAAAAAATCTTTGTTCTGACCACCCTCTTGGCTCCTAAATCGCAATACTCATGGTGACACACCGGAAAACGTTCACATGCCAAAATGAGTTTGGAAAAATCTCAGTAGCATTTCAGATATAAGGAAATGCATTTGTTGTTCTCTCTCTTTCTCCTTCCTCTTCTCCTCCCCCTTCCCTTTTGCAGTGGGAGCCTTTTAAATGTACATCCTACAGTTTATTGTTGCTGTTGTTACTTGGGTCACATGTGTTTCTGATATCTCTTCTGCGTTCAACATACTCTGTTGTGTTAGAAAGATTTTACACTCATCTGGCTAAGAAAAAAAAAACTTGCCAACATTATATGATGCCCAGTTGAACGTTGGCCAACTACCATCACTTTTTAAAGCCTCTTTCCCCACCCATCAGACCAGAATCTGTCCAATAAACTGTAATGGAATATGTTTATTCCCCCGACAGACCTCAGCAATGCATTTACACAAGTCGATAGCAATTACACTGAGTGCTTGCTGGAAGGAAACAATATTAAAATAATAAAGATGTCTAAAGAAAAATATTTGGAGACAGGCCTATTAAAGTGAAACTTAATAATCCCTCAAACAAACAACCACCTTGGATTTTAAGAGAAATCTACTCAGTGGAAATGGGCTGCAGCAGTGAAGGTGAGGACAATTTCACAGTGCTGTGTGAGCCAGATGGGCCAAATCCTGGCCTCAATGGGAACTTCTGTTGGAAACGCCAGGGCCCACCAAGAACCAAGCTTTTTTGAAATCAAGGCTCCAGCAGTGGAACTTGCTCTGTTGTGCTCGAGGGCCGGGCGGAATCCCTCGCTGTTATGGGACGCTGAGCATGTAGCCTAACAAAGAGGAGAGACCCCCCGGGAGCCACTGCTCTTTCCAAGCAGGGACCCGGCACTGGGCGATCTCGGGCGCTGAGCTCTGCCTCGTGGAGTGGTGCCACTGGACTCTGCCAGGGTCGGGAAGGTGCAACTAGAAAGCTCACACTGGTTTCTAAAAGCCCAGCTAGGCTCGTTAGCCTTCCTCGGTGGAGCTTCTGCCATGCACGTGGGAGCTACGGGCGGCATCTCCTTGGTTGTGCTGAGGGGAGAGCGGTGTGTGTGTGTGGGGGGGGGTGACCGCTTCTCGCCACGGTTCAGGTGCGTCAGGCCGACGGCTCAGGGGCTTAGCTCAGGTTTCACGTGTCTGCCCCTTCAAGCTTCGGCTCCAGCATCTCCTCCACTGACCATGGGACCGTGAGCTCCACCTTCCTGCCATCGGCCTAAGATAACCGGGAGGGGGGCAGGAACAAGCGCTCAGATTCTCTCAGCTGCTCCCTTGGCAGCCCGTGCTGTGCCCGGCTGGATGGTGTGAGCGCGGGGGCGCAGCCTACCTGCCCCTCGGAGGAATGGGGAGGGGAGGGGGCCCGGCTTGCTACAGAGGAACAAATAAAAGCAAACGCGGACCCCCGCTGTTTGTGCAACACGCGCCTCGCCTCGTGCAGCCGCCGGCAGGCAGGAGCTGCGCACACCCCGTTTCCTGGGCACTGCCGCATGTGCTCATTTCAGCCTTGGGTTTACACAGGGCCGCTAGAAAACTCTGCAGCCACTGCGGTGTCTTGTGGGACGGGGAGAGGGATCCCAAGGCAAGGTGTGTCTCAGCCTGAAACGAGACCCCTAAAATCCCCTGGGATGACAATGATATTACTGACATGCAAGTACAGGACGGCCTTGCGGATCCTCATGTGTCTGGTTTCAATTATTCTGTCTTGCCTGAGTAATAGCTAAAATAACTGACATGATGTAGCCATTCCGGTAATACCCCATGTCTCCCCTGGCTCAGATTGATCCATGTGCATAGCCTGGGTCACACGATGCCCTCTAGATTTGCTCACGGAAAGCTCCCACAGATTTCCCCCCCCCCCTTCCTATGATTTTCCCCATGGTTTGGGATGAGCCGAGACCAGCCTTTTGTATGGACACTAAAACGTCTGACCACTCCACCCCATTGTCCCACAACTCCCAGCCTCTGCAGAGGCGAACAATCCCCCAAGGAACTTGGCGCACTGCTGGAGACTGGTTTCTAACCTTCACATTGGAGAGAACTGCTGTACAGTGGCTTGTGGCATGTAGGTATTACTCAGGGTACCTGTGACTCTGCAGACTCTCTTCCACTCCTCCCCCCCCCGCCATTTTCTTACCACAAAACGAATCTCAATATGCATTTTTGGAGTTCTGTCTGGACAACCTGGGCATAAAACACACATGCACAGGTTCCTTGGCAACTAAGGTAAGTGGTGGTCATGGTTATGGGGCCTTGGACCTGTTAGGATTTTAAATTAACACAGCAAATTAGCAACTGAGCCTAATGGCTTATTATCTGATCTCATCAACTGATGTTGCTATGTATCTGTTTCAGTTAAAATGCCTGTTTATATAAAGAAGACATGAGATGTGTATACATTTACATTTTGTATGCATAGGGGTGTTTGCTACTAGAGTAGGCCTTTAATGAACAAATCTGGGGCTGTTATATTATGGCCATAGGGATAATTGCAGTGATAAATTCACACATATATATTTATGGCACCACTGTCTCTCATCATTACATAGCCTGGTGGAGAATGTGGGTAGGGACTGCCTATGATGCTGGTAAATATTGTTTCCTTGTGCTCCTCCATCTGGCTGTCTGTATCCAGTTGTCTCTTGTCTTACACTCTTTAGGGGCAGGGACTGTCTTTTGTTCTATGTTGTACAGTGCCTAGCACAGAGGTGGGCAAACTACGGCCCGTGGGACCATCCTGCCCGGCCCCTGAGCTCCTGGCCGGGGAGGCTTGCCCCCTCTCCCCCGTCGTAGTTATGCTGCCGCTCGGGCAGTGGGGCTGCGAGCTCCTGCTGCTTTGAGCGGCATGGTAAGGGGGCGGTGGCAGCGTGCGGGGCGGTGGGGGGGGGGGTTAGGTGGAGGCCCAGGGGGGGCAGTCAGGGGACAGGGAGTGGTTGGATGGGACGAAGGTTCTGGGGCAGTCTGGGGTCGGGGAACAGGGGAGGTTGGATAGGGCGTGGGAGTCCCGGGTGGTCTGTTGGGGTGTGTGTGTGGATAGGGGCTTGGGGGTCAGTCAGGGGACAAGGAGCAGGGAGGGTTGGATGGGTTGCGGGTTCTGAGGGGGCAGTCAAGGGGCAGGAAGTGGGGGGGCGGATAGGGGGTGGGGGCCAGACTGTTTGGGGGGCACAGCCTTCCCTACCCAGCCCTCCATACTGTTTCGCACCCCGATATGGCCCTCGGACCATAAAGTTTGCCCACCCCTGGCCTAGCACAATGGGGTCCTGGTCCATAATTTGGAGTGAATCATAACAATACTATTCACCATCAGAGCACTCCATGGGAAAATACTATCAGTCTGCATCATGGAGGGAAAGAGAAGCACCTGCAGGGGAGAGGAGGGAGGGTTAAAGAAAAGCAAGGAAAACACAGAGCCCCAGGAAGAGGGATAGATGGGAAGGTGGGAGTGAGCTAAACCTAGACTTAATTAACCACATTAGTACTTCTTTGTAGGTGTCTCAGCAGGAGTCAATGGTGCAAGTAGATTTTAACTCTTGTTGGTATGGTACCACCCCCTGCCCCTGCCCACCCGTCACAAAAAATGTTCCCTGACTGTTCCCTGTGTGGATGCAAATGTATACCTGTGTATGCGGGTATCCACGGATAGAAATTGGTATCCGCTGAACTGCAGGGCTCTCCGGGGAACTGCAGTGGCAAAAGAAGTAGAACATGGGGCTGCTACTCCCAAGAGCCAGTGCCTCACGCCGGCAGCTCTGGCCCGGCTGTACCGCCGCCAGCCTCACCCCCAGCCCTGTCCCCCGGCAGGGGACACAAATACGTGGAAAGGCTGGGGTCAGGGCTGGGGGCGGTACAGCCACACCGGAGGTGCTGCTGGTGCAGGATGCTAGTTCCTGGGAGTGGCAGCACCACAATACTGATTTCTATCCGCGGATAGCTGCATCCAAGGGTATAAATTTGTATCTGCACAGGGCTCTACAATTCATTCTTGAAAATGTGTCTTTCTGGTATGGCATACCGGCAATAAACGTCTTAGTAGTACGGCGTACCTGAGCGTACCGGCTTACTTGCACCGCTGGCAGGAGCGTTGGAACTAGGGGTGCTGGGGGTGCAAAAACCAGTTGAAAATGAGCTATTGGTGGGAATAGCCAAGGTTAAATGTAAGCAGCTCTGTAGAGGACTATTTCTAGCCTAGGCTTAGAATCTTGGGGGGGAAAGTCAAAACTATAGACAAGTTGGCATTTGATGGTGACTTGATTTCTTATCTCTATGCATGAGCTGACTTGCAGAGTATTGCAGCTTTTTCTGTATCTTTCACAGGACTCTCTTTCATTTGCATTATGCCTCTGAATGCCAAGCCAAATGCAGCCTGGGGCAGATACAGGGGTCTACCTGTTTTAATGAAACAATACTTCCCTCCCCCACACCTGAGCAAATATTTTTTCAGATAACATTATCTATATTGTCTTGGGGATCAGATTCTGCTTGCCATAATCAGGCAAGAGAGCCAACAGACCTCACTGGGCCTGCCTGGTCCCCATTTCCCATAATCAATGGTCAGACATGTTTGCAGGAACATTATATACTGAACAAACTGACACCTCTGAGCTGTGATTGCACTTGCCAGATATTTCAGACAATTTTTTCAAAAGTATTAATGACTTTGGGAGCTTCAATTTTTGGGTGCCCACATGAGAGACCTTAAACAAGCCTGGCCTTGAGAAAGTGCTGAGAGAGCCCACCCTCTGCAAATCAGTCCCGTACAACGTGTGTCAAATTGGGCATCTTAAAACTGAGGCACTCAAAATCACTAGTCACTCTTGAAAACCTTGGCTGTCATATAGAGTGTTGAAAGAATTCCTCAGTTCCTCTGATTACTACTCTACCTGCATAATGAAGATACAAACAGACATTTTCTTAGAATATATATTACTACTTAATACCAACCCTGCTCTGGAATCTTCTGACAGAATGTCAGATGTGAAGGGCTATTCTTCTGAGGCATGTTAAAGGGCAGATTAATTTAATCTCTAGGAAGAAGTGGTCAGAGCCCTTTTCCCAGCTAATTTCCTGCCCTACATGCTGGTGTAACTTCCATTAGCTGTTTATTAAAAGGCCCCTACACCCATTAAACAGCAGAAGTTTTTAACTAGACTCCCGGACTAGGAATTATGTTGGTTATAAAGATTAATTAGATGGAATGTTGGGAAGGCCAGGAAAAAGATCATTCAGGTAGCCAAATTAATCTCTAGTGTTCCCATTGAGTTACATCAGATATACAGTAGAACCTCAGAGTTAAAAACACCAGAGTTACTGACTGACCAGTAAACCACACACCTCAGTTGGAACCAGAAGTATACAATCAGGCAGCAGCAGAGACAAAAAAAAAAAAACTAAAAAAACCAAACCCCAAATACAGTACAGTACTGTGTTAAACGTAAACTACTAAAAATAAAAAAAGGGGAAAGCAGAATTTTTCTTCTGCATAGTAAAGTTTCAAAGCGGTATTAAGCCAATGTTCAGTTGTAAACTTTTGAAAGAACAATCGTAACGTTTTGTTCAGCGTTACGAACGTTTCAGAATTATGAAAACCCTCCATTCCTGAGGTGTCCGTAACTCTGAGGTTCTACTGTGCATATTGGTCAGAATTGCCAGGAGAAAAAGATTCCATACTCTGATGCCTGTCAGCTACCGCCATCAAAATCTATGTATGTATAAACAAGTAGGAAGATGTATTTAAAGGTTTATGCCTCTGTGAGTATTATATATGTAATGATGCTGTATTAATTTAATACACAATATAATACTTTTAAAAAGTGGGCAGACTGCAGGCAGGTGCCTAGTTCTGATTTTTGAGTGTATTTAAGGTAGAAAAAAAAAGGATCTTACTGTTCTCATTATGGTTTTACCTTGGCTTACACCCATGTAAATGAGGAAAATTGGGCCTGAGGTGTATGGTTCTGTAGGAGGATGAAGCACCCAGACAATGTGTTTGACACTGTAGGCAGTGTTTCATATTTGGAAAGGATTTCTAATATTCCCGGGAGGGGGAAGGGATAAGAGGAAACCACCTGCAACTCCTGAGGGCAGGGGCTGCCTGCTTATACCTAGCAGTTGTTGAAGGAGTAAAAGTTTTTATTTTTATTTTTTACAGTGGCTTTAGGAATATTACATATAAGAAGAGCACATTGATCAGGATTTAAAATACACTGAAAATGACTTCTAATTCTTGGACAGACAGTGGCTCTGTGCAAAAGCAATACATTGAAATACCTTAACCATTGATGTCCTAAGTAGGGGCCCAGTCCTGCTCCCTTGACACCCAGCCCGAGTGCAATAAGGAATATTTAAATACATTTATTTAATAATGTGGAGAGAATGACTATTTTAAATCTACAATTCACACTGCATATGTGGGGGCTGATTCTACAGACTTTTGCATGTGAGTAGCTTTACCTGTCTGAGTTGACTTTAGTAGAAGGACTCACTTAAGCAAAGTTACTTGTGCTTAAGTCTGTGCAGTATTGGGTTGTTAGCGTGATCGGATGCATTGTTTTCAGTAGAACTTCCACATGTGGTCATGCAATCCCTTGTTTTTACTATGTACACCTGGGCCAGGAAGTAGTTTGAAGCCATTCTCTTTGGGGTAGAATGTTAAAGCTGTGAGCCCTTATGAAATACGTGACATTTTACCTGGACTTTTAAATGTAACTTTCTTTTTTGTTGCTTCAACTCAGCATTACAATTGGGGAGAAGAGAGTAACACAGGAAACTGCTGGGGTAAGTGTTTGTTTTAACTTTTGTAAATAAACATTCTAAAAACTAGTCAGCTCCGGCTAGTACCTGAACAAAGCTTTATACAAGGCTGCACTTCTCTGCCTTGCTATTCCTTAGTACCATCTGGGTGTAGATGCCTGGGCTGGTGAAGAATTGTTTATGTAGCTTACCGCGAGAGGAGAAGTAGTAGTAATGGGATGAAAAGAAACTTTGTCTGAATATAAGGAAAGGCCATCTGACAGTGAGCTCTGTCACGCTCTGAAAGAATCTCGCAAGGAAAGGGAGGAATGCTATCACTTGGGACACTTTAAGAGGGACTGGGGAAAGCACTAGTAAATATACTGTGGGGAAAAGTCATGCTCTCATAGAGGCTAGGTCTACACTACAGCGGGGGTCCGACCTAAGATACGCAACTTCAGCTACGTGAATACCGTAGCTGAAGTTGCGTATTTTAGGTCGACTTACCTGGCTGTGAGGACGGGGGAAAGTCGACCGCTGCTGCGCTGCCGTCGACTCCGCTGCCGCCTCTTGCCGCGGTGGATTTCCGGAGTCGACGGCAGAGCGATCAGGGATCGATTTTTATCGCGTCTTCACTAGACGCGATAAGTCGATCCCAGAAAACCGATTGCCTGCCGCCGGACCCTCCGGTAAGTGTAGATGTACCCTTAGAGCCAAATCTAGCTTTCATTGAATACAGAAGAAAGATTCTCAATGATTCCAAAGGCTATTGGGTCAGGCACTTACACAGCATTAACTTCCATCTCCAATTTTAAGACAAAAATATCACAGTTATTTTGGGAACCTGGGATTTTGATTAGACAAAATCATAGTGAGTTCAGAAATGGAAGGTACATTTATCCTTTCTTAGCTGCATTCCATCTGGTGTATTGGCAGCTTTGTGCTAGCATTTTTTTGAGACATTCAGATAGATGAATGTGCACCAAGCTCTGGCATAGGAGTATATATGATAAGCTGTTTTGTCTCAATGTCAGTGTATTATGGGATGTGCCGGTCTTATTGCAGAGCTAAATCATTTCAGAGGCACGAGAAAGAGCAGAACATATGGAACCCATTCATTGATGGGAGCTATGAAAAGTATTATTCGGCTATGAAACCTATGACTAGATATTGCATTGAGGAGGAATGGATTCTGACCAGCCGGCTATTATCCCTAAAGACCTACAAGGGAGTCATTATCACTAAGGGATCATTCCCATAATGAATGAGTAACTAAGATAAGTTTGGAATGACGAATACTGCTGCAAATGAATAAATTTGCTAACACGTGCAGTGGCCATCTAGCCACAACTATGCTAATGGGAGTGTGGGAGGCACAAGTTTGATAACCATTCCTCCAGCAAGAGGGCAGCCCTGCTGGTCTGTGGCATTTTCTCTTGTATGGGACACAGGACGATTCGTGGAAGCACTGGGGTCCAATTGACAACACGATTATGAAACTGACAAATGGGCTGGCTCATTAAAAGTGATGGCTTGGTGGGAGCATGCGGGCAGATAGTAAGGAGATCTCCCACCCACACTCGTTATTAAGGCCATTTGGGGAGATGCAGGAAATAGCAGGTGGGCATGGTGCCCTGTTGTGCATGCCTGTGTAATCTCACATGTTTGCCTCCCTAGTATGTGGATGTACTCATTCAATTATCATGTCTATTATGCTGGCATTGGTCTGAATGTCTTTCTTCCTTTGTAGCGTGATCAGAACTTTTAGGCCAGTGACTGATGGGGAGGTGATCCTGAAGTGTGGATCCAAAGCATTGCTGCTGGCTCTGCCAGGGGTCTCTTCTGCCTGTCAGAGTTGGGGGGGTGGGGAGATACCCATTAAACATCACTTTGGATCGATGTAGGCAGAAAGTGAGGGGTTCTCCATCTCTGGGTGAGAATGGGCAGCATTTCTGGTGTTGATGCCATGTTTGTGCAACAATCCTTCATTCGGGTTTGCACACACTCCATTGTACTGCAATGAGCTCCAAAGCTTTCCTCTTTCAAATCCTGACCGAAAACATATGTTCTGTGGAGCTTCTCACTGTAAGCTCAGCCACTGAAGTGCTATAATTCATTATATTCAATAAAAAACCCAATCGACACCAACCCCCCCCACCTCTTCTGCACTGACAAGTGTGTGCATAGAATCATAGAATCCTAGAATATCAGGGTTGGAAGGGACCTCAGGAGGTCATTTAGTCCAACCTTCTGCTCAAAGCAGGACCAATCCCCAACTAAATCATCACAGCCAGGGCTTCGTCAAGCCTGACCCTAAAACCCTCTAAGGAAGGAGATTCCACCACCTCCCTAGGGGTATGTCTATGCTATGAAATTAGGTCGATTTTATAGAAGTTGATTTTTAGAAATCGATTTTATACAGGTGATTGCGTATGTCCACACTAAGCGCATTAAGTCATCAGAGTGTGTCCGTGGCTAGCATCGACTTACGGAGCGGTGCACTGTGGGTAGCTATCCCACAGTTCCCGCAGTCTCTGCCGCCCATTGGAATTCTGGGTTAAGCTCCCAATGCCTGATGGGGCAAAAACATTGTCACGGGTGGTTTTGGGTACATGTCATCAGTCTCCCCTCCCTGCGTGAAAGCAACAGCAGACAATTGTTTCGTGCCTTTTTTCTGTGCAGACGCCATACCACGGCAAGCGTGCAGCCCGCTCACTGACACAGCCTGCTCACCGACAGATCAGCTCACCGACACTGCCGCTGTTGTGTCCTGGATGCTGCTGGCAGCAGACGGTGCAGCAGGACTGCTAACAGTCATCATACACTGCTTCCGCTGCAACTCTGCTCTGCTGCTCTTGCCTCGATAGTGAATTTCTCCATGTTGTCTGTCATGGGCTCCCGGGAACATGTGTTCTTCACTGGGAAATGTGCATGGTGCTAACCGTCGTCCTCTACCGCTTTCACTGCAATTCTGCTCTCTTGCTCTCCTGGTGCCATGAATCCATCTTGCAGGTCCTATCATCATTCTGTATAAATATCTATTCTCGTGGCATCCATCGTAATCCACCGATTCTGCTGCAACTCTGCTTTCCTGCTCTCCTTCAAACGCCATACCATGGCAAGCATGGAGCCCGCTCAGCTCACCGCTGCTGTTGTGAGCATTGTAAACACCTTGCGCGTTATCCTGCAGTATGTGCAGAACCTGCAAAAGCAGGCGAGGAGGCGACGACAGCGCAATCACGATAGTGATGAGGACATGGATACAGACTTCTCTCAAAGCACGGGCCCTGGCAATTTGGACATCATGGTGGTAATGGGGCAGGTTCATGCCGTGGAACGTCGATTCTGGGCCCGGGAAACAAGCAGAGACTGGTGGGACCGCATAGTGTTGCAGATCTGGGATGATTCCCAGTGGCTGCGAAACTTTCGCATGCATAAGGGCACTTTCATGGAACTTTGTGACTTGCTTTCCCCTGCCTTGAAGCGCAAGAATACCAAGATGAGAGCAGCCCTCACAGTTCACAAGCGAGTGGCGATAGCCCTCTGGAAGCTTGCAATGCCAGACAGCTACCAGTCAGTCAGGAATCAATTTGGAGTGGGTAAATCTACTGTGGGTGCTGCTGTGATCCAAGTAGCCAAAGCAATCACTGAGCTGCTGCTATCAAGGGTAGTGACTCTGGGAAATGTGCAGGTCATAGTGGATGCTTTGCTGCAATGGGGTTCCCTAACTGTGGTGGGGCAATAGACGGCATGCATATCCCTATCTTGGGACCGGACCACCTTGGCAGTCAGTACATAAACCGCAAGGGATACTTTTCAATGGTGCTGCAAGCACTGGTGGATCACAAGGGACGTTTCACTGACATCAACGCGGGATGGCCGGGAAAGGTGCATGACACGCGCATCTTCAGGAACTTTGGTCTGTTTGAACAGCTGCAGGAAGGAACTTACTTCCCAGACCAGAAAATTACCATTGGGGATGTTGAAATGCCTATAGTTATCCTTGGGGACCCAGCCTACCTCTTAATGCCATGGCTCATGAAGCCATACACAGGCACCTTGGACAGTAGTAAGGAGCAGTTCAACTATAGGCTGAGCAAGTGCAGAATGGTGGTAGAATGTGCATTTGGACGTTTAAAAGCTCGCTGGCGCAGTTTACTGACTAGGTTAGACCTCAGCGAAACCAATATTCCCATTGTCATTGCTGCTTGCTGTGTGCTCCACAATATCTGTGAGACTAAAGGAGAGATGTTTATGACGGGGTGGGAGGTTGAAACAAATTGAGTGGCAGCCGATTACGCACAGCAAGACGCCAGGGTGATTAGAAGAGCACAGCCTGTGCATCAGAGAAGCTTTGAAAACCAGTTTCATGACTGGCCAGGCTACAGTGTGACAGTTGTCTTTGTTTCTCCTTGATGAAAACCCGCCCCCTTGGTTGACTTTACTTCCCTGTAAGTCAATCGACCTCCCCCTTCAACCACCGGTTTCAGAGGCAATAAAGTCATTATTGTTTCCAAATCATGCATTCTTTATTAATTCATCACACAAATAGGGGGAAAACTCGCAAGGTAGCCTGGGAGGGGTGGGTGAGGAGGGAAGCACCGGGTGGGGTGGTGGATGAGGGGAGGAGGGAAGGACAAGGCCACACTACAGTTCAAAACTTATTGCATGCCAGCCTTCTGTTGCTTCAACAATCCTCTGGGGTGGAGTGGCTGGGTGCCCGTAGCCTCCCCGCGTTCTTGGGCGTCTGGGTGAGGAGGATATGGAACTTGGGGATGAGGGCAGGCAGTTATACAGGGGCTGAAGCGGCGGTCTGTGCTCCTGCTGCCTTTCCTACAGCTCTACCGGATGCCTGAACATGTCAGTTTGCTCCCCCATTAGCCTCAGCATTGCATCCTGACTACTCTCAGTGTGCTGCTCCCTCCTCTCATCGTGTTCATTTAACGCTTTCCTGGACTCTGCCATTGTTTGCCTCCACGTATTCTGCTGAGCTCTTTCAGTGTGGGAGGACTGCATGATTTCTGACAACATCTCGTCGCGAGTGCGTTTTTTTTCGCCTTCTAATCTGTGCTAGCCTCTGGGACGGAGATGATAGGGGGAGCGTAGAAACATTTGCAGCTGTGTGAGGGAAAAAAAGGGAGAGTAGTATTTAAAATGATACATTTTAGAGAACAAAGGGAAGACTATTTCACACTGAATCAAGCGATTCACATTACATAGCATATGTGCTTTTGCTACAAGGTCGCATTTTGCCTCTTATATTGAGTGCCTGCCGGTTTGGTGTGAGACATCACACACGCTTGGCTGGGCAACAGAATTCGGCTTGCAGGCAGCCATGGTAAGGCAAGGGGTTTTGGCTTCTTCAACCTTCATAACATGTGGGAATGGTTTCAAACAGCAGCGCCCTTCTTTCCCATACCAAGCAAAGCCCATTGGGTTGTCCATTTAAAAGGAGGGGCTGCAGTTTTAGGGTGAATGTGCAGCACAATCCAACCCCCCCGCCCCAATTCTCTGGGATGATCGCTTCACCCCTCTCCCCCACCACGTGGCTAGTATCAGGGAAGATCCCTGTCAGCCAAACGCAAACAGCTCAGCATGAACGGGCCTTCCCCCACTGTGTGGCTAACAGCGGGGATGTTTTATTTTCAGCCAAAGGCAAACAGCCAAAGCCCAGGCCCATTCGCTGCAAGGTTTTGTTCTGCAATGATTCCAGACTACTTGCTCCTGGCTTGGCGTGGTAAATTAATCATTAAACACGGTTGCTTTTAAACCGTGTATTATATTTACAAAGATACACTCACCTGAGGTTCCTTCTCCGGCATCATGGTCGGGGAGCCCGCCTTGGGAGGGTTGGGAGGGTATTGGCTCCAGAGTGATGAACAGTTCCTGGCTGCCGGGGAGAAGGGATTCTCCACTTGCCTGCTGTGCATTATCCTCAACCTCCTCCTCATCTTCCTCATCTTCAAACTCCTCATCCTTGTTGCGTGAGACTCCCCCCTTGTGGGTGTCCACAGACAGTGGTGGGGTAGTGGTAGGGGCCACCCCTAGAATTGCATGCAGCTCATCATAGAACCGGCATCTATGGGCTCTGACCCGGAGTGACCGTTTGCGTCCTTTGTTTTTTGGTAGGCTTGCCTCAGCTCCTTAACTTTCACGTGGTATTGCTGTGTGTCCCTATTGTAGCCTCTGTCTATCATGCCCTTGGAGATTTTGGCAAAAATATTGGCATTTCCTCTTTTGGA
This sequence comes from Terrapene triunguis, assembly GCF_002925995.2. Lineage (NCBI taxonomy): Eukaryota > Metazoa > Chordata > Testudines > Emydidae > Terrapene > Terrapene triunguis. Next base: position 46,130,056 of record NW_020664561.1, read on the forward strand.
ACGGAGTTCTGCCTACACGGATTCTTCTCCCCATACAGCGATCAGATCCAGTACCTACTGTTCGGTCCATGCTGGAGCTCTTTTGAGATTCTGGGACTCCATGGTCACCTGTGCTGACCAAGCGCCGGCCGGGGGCGCAGGGTCTGGGGACTGCCCGGCAAACTGTGAAGCCGGTAGCGCTCGGGCAGCCCTTTCCCCGTGGCTGGGAGTGGGAGGGAGGAGGGGGCGGAGTTAGGGCGGGGAAGGGGCGGAGTTGAAGCGGGGCTGGGGGTGGGGAAATGGGCGGGGCCAGGGCCCGTGGAGGGTCCTCTTTTTTTATTTTGTAGATATGGTAACCCTACAAAATAGGCTTGGTCGTGTGGACGGGTGCAGGGTTAAATCGACCTGACGCTGCTAAATTCGACCTAAACTCGTAGTGTAGACCAGTGCTTCACCACCCTCCTAGTGAAAAAGTTTTCCCTAATATCTAACCTAAACCTCCCCCACTGCAACTTGAGACCATTACTTCTTGTTCTGTCATCTGGTACCACTGAGAACAGTCTAGATCCATCCTCTTTGGAACCCCCTTTCAGGTAGTTGAAAACAGTTATCAAGTCCCCCCTCATTCTTCTTTTCTGCAGACTAAACAATCCCAGTTCCCTCAGCCTCTCCTCATAAGTCATGTGCCCCAGCCCCCTAATCATTTTTGTTGCCCTCCGCTGGACTCTTTCCAATTTTTCCACATCCTTCTTGTAGTGTGGGGCCCAAAACTGAACACAGTACTCCAGATGAGGCCTCACCAATGTCGAATAGGGGGGAATGATCACATCCTTCGATCTGCTGGCAATGCCCCTACTTATACAGCCCAAAATGCCATTAAGCCTTCTTGGCAACAAGGGCACAATGTCGACTCATATCCAGCTTCTTGTCCACTGTAACCCCTAGGTCCTTTTCTGCAGAACTGCTGCCTAGCCATTCGGTTGCTAGTCTGTAGCAGTGCATGGGATTCTTCCGTCCTAAGTGCAGGACTCTGCACTTGTCCTTGTTGAACCTCATCAGATTTCTTTTGGCCCAACCCTCTAATTTGTCTAGGTCCCTATGTATCCTATCCCTACCCTCCAGAGTATCTACCACTCCTCCCAGTTTAGTGTCATCTGCAAACTTGCTGAGGGTGCAGTCCACACCATCCTCCAGATCTTTAATGAAGATATCGAACAAAAAGTGCTATTCATTTTTTCTATTGCTTGTCTCTCTTGAGACCCTCCTTATGACAGGATCTATGTATTTATGCATTTAGCTGCTACCCTGATGGGCAAAAACTCATTCAGTAGAGAGATAGATGTTTCTGTGTCTATTATGTTTCAGTACAACACTAAGCATACATTGCAGGTGCATAACAAGTGACTAATGCACATTATCTCTGAATTAGTCGGGTTTCCCTGCAGAATTATGAATAACAAAAAAGAGGGAGTTGTCAGGATAGGTGAACAAAGAACCCTTTTTTGTACAGCTGTCAGAACTTCCTTCCTCCAGGCTAGTGTGTCTTCATGTACAGTGTGCAGTGTAGTAAAGTTAGGCCTTCATACAGTAACCATTTCAAGTGAATAATGAGCCTGTGTTATTCATACAGGCCTCTGATAATAGTTGTTAGGTGAGTTTTTAACTATAGGCCTGATCCTGAAAAGCGCTGAGCACCATTTGCTCCATTGCAAGCAATGGGAGTGGTGGGTCCTAAGCACCTCACCGCTGAGCTGTAAGGAACATTTATTTATCTAGATGTTTAGATTCCTGATCAGGATTTACAAGAAAGGATTTAAGATTCACCTAACAATACTGTGTTTATTTTTATACATTTTTTATTTAACAGCAGAAGTATACAGATGGAAATAAATTAAAGCAGGAGTCATGAATCTTAGTATGAGACACATAACATTAATAATAATCAAGGCCAAAAAAAGTGTATATTATAACCTGAACCCAGAGTTATTCTTGGGTGTTATTTTAAGAAAATAAGATAATAATCTGTCATAAGCCCTGCTTTGGCTGCAATTCAAAGCAATCACAAAACTCCCATTGATCTGAATGGGAGCTTGATTCAGCTCCTTTCTAATACCAGCTATTGGTGGGTGTGTTATGTACAGAATTCTAATGACAACATAAAACCTTATGTAATTGAAAATCAACAAATGTTAGCAGAGAAAGAGAGAATATGTACACTTTCATTAGTTTCATTTGGCAATTGGATTTGATCTTGGTCACTGTCTGCACCCACTGCAGAAAAGTACGGTACAGAGTTAATTAAACTAAGGCAATTTTGTCTACATCTGTGTTTTAATTTAAACTAATTCTCATTGACAACAAAATGTATTTGTCATTTTGTCATTTTCAAGAGCCATTTTTGTACACTCATTAACAAATAATCATATGTCATTTCAAAGACAGGTAAAGATCAGGTGTTTACTAGTTAGGCTTCATGTTAATCCTTCAAGCCCTGATGCTTTGAGGTGCTGAGTACCCTCCAGTCTCATTCAATGAGTGGAGAGTTCTTGTTGTTTTGCAGGACCTTTTGAGCCCAATCCTCCTTCCTTTGAAATCCCTGTCAAAACTCCTATTCTCATCACTGGTGCAGGACCTATTCATTCACGTACCTCCTTTCTGTTGTTGCTGAAGACTGGTACTAAACAAGATTAAGCACAAGTACATGGATCTGATGAAAAGCATTTTAAAGACACAATGATGTGATCAAATAGAAAACAGGAGAAGTGATACTTAAAATATATTCTGAGTTGCAAATACACACTTCCTACCATTTAAAACTCCTCACTCAAAGCAGTCATTTTAGGGAAGGCTTTGAAAAGTTAACAGATCCTGCTTAAGAGGGACTGAATACTATCTTCCTCTGAAATTAGTACACTAAAGGAAAAGGTTATGTTAAGATTATATGTGTGCAATTTACAAAACTAATAAACAATCTTGGGGACAGATTTTATAAAATGCCTTTCAGAGCCATTTAATTCATCATGTATTCAGCATTTGATCCTACATCATTGGATGCAATAGAGGTTTTGCCATTGACTTCAGTGGTAGCAGGTTTGTGCCTTATATAAGAGATTAACAATCTGTAACATGCCTCTGAAAAGTTTAATTTAGACCTGGATCGGCCTCAAATTAGGTCTCATCCTGTTCACACTGAAGACAAAGAGCCTATTGATTTTGATGGAAAAAGGACTGGGCCCATTGCCATTCGCATGGAACGTTATCCAAACTAAAAGTTCTCTACTTAGTTTCTAGTGCCTCTAATTGTTGTTCCTGTCACTTGACTCTCATTTGAGTTTCAGTGGGTTGGAGGTCCAGCTCATTATCCAGTTTCATAGCCTTGAATGGAAAATGTGTTCTAATACTTTAAGTCTTTATGGTGGGATTTTAAAGAGCACTCAATGCTGGCCTGACTCTGCTTCCATTGCAGTCAAATGGAGCCCTACCATTCTGTGGGAACAGCGTTAGGCTAACATTGAATGAGTGCTTTTGAAAATCCCACCCAATATCTACATCTCATCCTTGAGTGCATGCTTGATTTTTGTCATAGAAGAATTTTGGAACAGGCTGTTTTTGTGTTTTCAGGATAACCAGAATTGGAGTGAGCATCTTTCACTCCTTACTACTAGAACACTACGTGTCTGTATGCTGTTTTTCTGGCATACACATATGTGTAAGGTACCAGTAAGTCAGAATAGGATGCTTGGAATGGTTCTTTTCCCATAGAGAAATGGGGTGTGTGATTGTACAATTTAAATCTATATTTATGCTGCTTTTAAAATATGTACATATACCTGCAACTGCTTTGGAGGACAGGGTCATAATTCAAAATGATCTGGACAAATTGGAGAAATGGTCTGAGTTAAACAGGATGAAGTTTAACAAAGACAAATGCAAAGTGCTCCATTTAGGAAGAAAAAATCAGTTTCACACATACAGAATGGGAAGAGACTGTCTAGGAAGGAGTACGGCAGAAAGGGATCTAGGGGTTATAGTGGACCACAAGCTAAATATGAGTCAACAGTGTGATGCTGTTGCAAAAAAAGCAAACATGATTCTGGGATGTATTAATAGGTGTGTTGTGAGCAAGACACGAGAAGTCATTCTTCCGCTCTACTCTGCTCTGGTTAGGCCTCAGCTGGAGTATTGTGTCCAGTTCTGGGCACCGCATTTCAAGAAAGATCTGGAGAAATTGGAAAGGGTCCAGAGAAGAGCAACAAGAATGATTAAAGGTCTTGAGAACATGACCTATGAAGGAAGGCTGAAAGAATTGGGTTTGTTTAGTTTGGAAAAGAGAAGACTGAGAGGGGACATGATAGCAGTTTTCAGGTATCTAAAAGGGTGTCATAAGGAGGAGGGAGAAAACTTGTTCACCTTAGCCTCTAAGGATAGAACAAGAAGCAATGGGTTTAAACTGCAGCAAGGGAGGTCTAGGTTGGACATTAGGAAAAAGTTCCTAACTGTCAGGGTGGTTAAACACTAGAATAAATTGCCTAGGGAGGTTGTGGAATCTCCATCTCTGGAGATATTTAAGAGTAGGTTAGATAAATGTCTATCAGGGATGGTCTAGACAGTATTTGGTCCTGCCATGCGGGCAGGGGACTGGACTTGATGACCTCTCGAGGTCCCTTCCAGTCCTAGAATCTATGAATCTAACCTGTTTTACTTGACCAGAGAGAATTTAGAGTCTAGGATATTTTGACACTTTTTGACTTATTCCGTACACAACAGGCCAGTTTGTAGTTAAAATATTCCTCTTGAATTACAATGTGGAAGTAGATCGACAACAATCACAATGTTTTAATTGATTGTATTTTAGAATACCTTATATTTTACTTTAGGATTAGGTGTCTTTTCCAAGAAATGTTTTTTAGCCAAGTGGTTCAATCCATATAATACAGTATTTACATTTTAAATGCTGTTCAAAATCTGATTACACGTTTCACAACTACATCTGAATGTGTACATGTTATAATATTTTTTAAGTTGTCCCTGTTTATGAGTTAAATCCTGCAGTTTTTGGTCTGTCAGAGCCCCCATTGATTTCAGTGGGAGAATTTGACTGAATAATGGCTGCAAGATTCGGTCCTCTCTGTGAAGATTTTTAAGAGTTTCTAATGGAAACACACTTGTATGCCAATGAAATACAGATGTGTTTTTTTTTTTTTTCTGAAATTGAATGTTTAGGTGGATATTTTAGAATATGTTACAGAAAATCCTCTGAGATGCATTAATGATATGAAGTACAGCTGTGTGGGAACTGGACTCTTCATTATGGGGAGTCTCATAATTTTGAAATTTCTTCAATTACAGAGTGAAAACAAAAAAAATTTAAAATTTTCCATGCAGTAAAATTTTTGGGAAAAAAATCATTTCAGGTCAATTGAAATGTTTTGATCTGATTTTATTTTCTTTATTTTCTATTATTTATATTCTAAATAGGCTTGGCAGAATTCAATTTCTATTTTCTTTATAATAGTGGATAATATATAGATATTTTTAAACATTTATTTATTTTTATTGATTTAAATTTTCACAGTTGTGGGAAACTATGGAAGGTCTGAAAATGGTGGGGGTCAGACAATAATTATTTAATGATAGTAGACGTTAAGATTTACTGAGTTAAAGCTTTATGGCAATTAAAACACACAATGTCAACATCAGATGTCAAAATATTCAAAGTAAATATCCTTAAATCAAACTCTAAATTCTCAAGCAGCATTTTTCTTACTTTCCCTGTCTGTAAATTTTGATTATAATCAATGGAAATATTTGACATCACTTTGTGTGTGTATGATGAAACTGATGTTTATCAACACTTGCTGATAAAAACCTCATCCTTCCAAGCCTAATTATAAAATAAATCAATACATCAATAAAAATGAAAAGTCATTTTGAAATGGAAAATCAAAACAGTCCATTCTGAAAAGTGTGAAATCGAATGTTTCACCTTTATCAAAATGCTTTCAATTTTCATGTCAGAATGAATTTTCATTAATGGCAACATGTTTTTGTGAACGATTTTACTCTTGACGAATTGGCATTTGCTGACAGAAACATGTTGCACTGGAAGATTTTCAACCAGCTCTAATATCAAGGTTTTTTAATCTTTCAAGCATGACGCCCACATTTTTGATCACACGTGCACTTGTGGGTGTTTCCAAGCACAGTCTGTAAACCCCCCACCATGTGTGAATACAGGGCTGGGTTACGTGTGAACACACAAGTGGGGATTTGCCTGCCTAAATATTGACATAAATCTCTTGGAAAATTTGGGCTTAAATTTACAAGAGAATTTCTTGAAGGTTAGCAGATAAACATGGACAGATTGTGGCTTAATCTCATTTCAGTTGCTCTATAGTTTTTAAAATCATTTTACATTAAGAACATACAAAATATCAGGGGTTAGAACCTGGCCCCGCTGAAGTCAATGGGAGATTTGTTGTTGACTCCAGTTGGCCAAGACTTCACCCCAGTATTATACATTCAGAAGAGTAGGGACATAGACATTCTCCTCAAGCCCTATATCAAGCTATAAAAATACATTAAGTTTAGAACAGGGCAGTGGATTGGAAGTCAGGGTATAGTTCTATTCATACTTCCACCAGACACTAGTGTGGCTTTGGACAAATTACTTAGAGCTAAAATCTGCTCTCATTACACCAGTGCAAAGCTGGGATCATTATCCCCCTAACTTCATGGAATTATTTCAGCTTTACACTAATGCAAAGCAGAGCAGAATTTGGTTCTATACCTCTGGGTGCCTCTATTTTCCTATCTGTAAAATAATTCTTCCCTTGGACAGAGGGGTGTGTGGGGTTTATTTCCTCTGCGTTTATAAAGTGCTTGGAGATGCTCTGATTTAAGACATGCTTTGTCCTGATCGAAAGCCTTTTAAAGTCAATGGAAAGACTTTCTTTGCATTTAGTGGACTTTGAAACAGGCCTTCATGAAAGTGCAATGTATTAAGTCACTTGCTTCAGTAAAATAGTGCAAATGATGTGAAGTTTCTCAAAAGCTTCCAAGTAGCAGCCATCCGCCTTCCTTTTTTCTCTTTCAAGATGCAGCTTTTTTTTTCTTTTCGGTAAAGATGTGGCTTCTGACTGGGGCGTGAGATGTTAGATTTTAAGAGCTAAAAATCTATCTAAAAGGGAACCTCTAAAAGGCATAAATCTGTGTGTCACAACATATTTTTTCCTCAAGACAAGCTCAATCCTATTGTCCTCCTGCCTGCAAAAACAGAACTCTCCTTATGACATTTCCTCGAGACTTTAATGAGTTTAGTCTGTAGGATTTCCTTTTTTGGTGACATTATCAGAAGAAATTACCCTGTACCATTACCTATGGCCAATGAGGCCTGACAGGCCTCCTTTCTCTTTCCTCTCTGAGGCTGCATGCGATTCTCTGAGACAGGAAAGTATCGTCTAGACGTGACCCTTTGAAGTTTCCTTTACCTCCATCGACCAGCTCACTGAAATGTCAGTGCTGTACTTCCCAGTCCAAAACACTCAGAGCTTGTTGATGCTGCCGTGCTTATTATAACCATTTACTGTACTACTCTGCACTGGAGGAAACGCCAGGCTGGCTGTGGAATTTGCCTGGAATTCATTCCGCTCTAGCCCTGGGTGGCCCTGGGCCGGCCTGTGGTTTTAGGCTGAAGTGGGAGGGTGTGGGACTGCAAAATGAGACGGCCCAAGATTGTGTAGCTCTATAAATGATGTAGTAGAATTATTTCTCAGGAGATGCGAACCTTCAAAGCAGTTTAAAGAAAGAAAAAGCATCTCCTGAAAGAACGGTCACTCAGACGGTAATAAAGTAACATCTGAGCAAAGTGCCAGATTTAGGCTTTTTGTGGTTATTTTCTCAGACTTCCTACCCACTTGCCAGTGCTGGAATCTGGCTGTCAAAAGTCGGGCCCTCACTTTCATTTCAGTGTGACCTCTCACCTTGAAAACTATGCAGGATCAACCCTGACTCAGCACTGGGGTTCTAATATATCTAGAACTCCCACTGAGGCTATTGAAATACATAAGCAAAACCAGCATTTTTAGATGAACAAAGCAAAACTCACTGCATTCCTATCACTCAAGTACATGATTATAAGCCAGAAAGTCACGGGTTCTAGTCCTGGCTTTGATATCTGTTTCTTCTGTGGCTTTGGGAAAGTTGCCATGTACGGACTTAGATATGAGTGAATGAAATGATGTTGTGCTCTAGTCCTCGGTCTACTGAGTACCTGCTATTACGGGTAGCTAAGGCAGTTATCCTACATCAAATGGCAGCAGCTAGTGGTTTTGGAGCTGATGGATGAGGATTCTAATCTCTCTCTGATGTATCTATTAATTTGGCCGTTGTGAAGGTGTGCTTGCATTTCAACTTCTGTGTCTGAATTTCCCCCTCTTTAAGAAGGGAAAGTAATATTTACCCCTTCACAGAGGTATTGTGAGGCTTAATCCATGTTTTTAAAAGGTTTGGAAGAAGAAGAAAAGCGCTATATTATTAACTCATGAAATTTAGGACTCTTGTCCTTCTGTGAAAGGCTGCACGTGATCTCAATGTAAACGGTTAGCATCAAGGAAAATAACATTTTCCTGTTCTAGGAACATTTTCAGTTATGACACACTAAGAGTAGAAACGTGTCACCATCACGTTGGTATATTGTCTGGGGAGGCTGGAGGGCTGAGTGGCAGCCCCGATGGGGAGCTGCAAGTGTATTAACTCCTGCAAAGCCGGTAGCCTGGACAGGCAAGCCCCTAACCTCTGTATAGCCTGAAAGGCAACGAGCCTAAATGTAAACTGTTTCCAAACACCCAGTAATTGGGTTGCACCAATTTGTTCTGCCCTCCAATCACACTTTACGAATGTCGAATCCAGTGAGTGAGGATTGAATTGGAAAACAGTTAAGTGAGCTTGACAGACTCTGCATATTCCGTGTTTGTATATATGACAGTTCAATCATTTATAAACTTTCCCACAAAATCAAACAACACCCTCTTTAGGGAGTGGTTTTCTAGCTATTATGAAAAACATGCTATGTGGCATCTAGGGTATACAAAACTGCAGCCAAATAACACTTTTGTTAGTGAGTTTTTTCCTTTCTCTAATTTTTCTTTTAAACATTTGCTCATCTCAAAGATTTCAGAGGGACATTACTTACAGGGTATTTTCTTTGTTTAGTTTTCTGCTGGCCTTATTTAGCACTGGGCTACAGCCAGAGCCATGCATTTTTCAGACTACATTATGTGACTCCCCATGGTTTCAGTTTACATCCACTTTATCATTCTGTATCTCTCATAAAATTGGTAAAGCTTCAGAACTCTCTGCTATAGAATTATGCTAAGAAATAGGAACGCTCCACATGGAATCTCGGGCATTGCAAATGCCACCGTCTTGGATCAGATTGTCTATTCAGCAAAAAATCAGAATGTCTTTGTAAATGTTAATCCCTTGTTCGATAATTTTGGGCCACTCACATAGGACACTCCTGTGGACTCACCCATGGGAAAGGCTCAGGGAGATGTCTGGATTTTACAGAGTTTGCTGCCTCTGAGACTAGGCAGTTGTGGGCTCACAGGGGATGTGAAACTTTGTGCTGCTAATTGGGCACTCATCATCATCATCATTCAAAGGCATAACTTCTGCCTTTTTTATTTTTTCCTGGCCCAAACTGCTGGGTTGCTGGGGAACATGCCATGGCTCTGTTCCCGTTCTGCCTGCTCAAAAGCACCACCCTGCTGAGCCCCGTCCATGTGGAGTTAGCTTGGAGGGGTTTCCCCCGGCCTATTCACAGTGAGAGAGGATGCTATGGCCAGTGCTTGCTGATCCTTGCAGGGCATTTTGCCCTTCGCTTCTCTGGGTGTCTGTGAGCAGAGGGCCCTTCACTTCCTGCTACCACTTGAGGCCAGTGACAAACAAGAATAAATCTGTAATGGGAGGAGTCACTGTGGATTTGCTCTGCTGTAACTGGCCCTCAACCTGCGTCTTTCCCGAGGTTTCATTAACTCCGTTATCCAATTCACAGCTTTGAGAATTAGCATGAATGGTTTTCTCCCACCATGAGGACTTGAGGTAAAGATTGATCTGGGTGTAATTTTCAGTAACTTCAGTAATTTTATTGGACCTCAAAGTGTTCTGTGGTTGGAGGAAATATTCTGTGTGAAACTCATAGCTTCATCTGGTAGTGATTTGTCATTTACAATGTTTTGGGCTTGCTGCCAGGTCAGCTGTTGGCAAAGGAAAGGAAGACAAGGGAATAAAATGATTATCAAGAAAAGGCTTAGAAATGCAGTGAATGAAATAAACTAAGAATAACTTAAAACTAAACTAGGAGATAATATAATCAGTCACAGAAACAACAGGGAGAGGGCAGCAAGGGAGATCATGTTCCATCTTATTCACATTCAGAATATTTGAATATTATTCTTAAAATATATGTAATCAGCTGGACCATGTGAACAGGTCTCTCCTTCAGCTCCTGGAAACCTGGCAGGTAAGTGTTCTAGGTGAATTAAACTGCATATACAGTTCACAAGGTACCTTCACCTCTGGGTCCAAGAGACTGGGCTTCAGCCCGAGTCCGGATGTCTATACTGCAATTTTATAGTCCTGCAGCCCAGGCTGGTGAGCCTGCTAGCTGACATGGGCCAGCCACAGATATTTTATTGCAGTGTAGGCATACCCTTAGGCCTGGTCTACATTAGAAAATTAGGTTGGTTTAACTACATCACTCAGGGTGTAAAAAATCCACACCCCTGCCGACCTAAGTCCCAGTGTAGACAGCGCTAGGTCAGTGGAAGAATTCTTCCATCAACCTACCTATCACTTCTCAGGGAGGTGGATTACCTATGCCAATGAGAGAATTCCCTCCTGTTGGCGTAGGTAGTGTCTACACTCAAGTGCTAGAGCGATGCAAAAACAGCAGCACAGCTGTGCCGCTGTAGTAATTTAAATGTAGACAAGCCCTTATTCTGCGTGTCTTCTCCCAGCTATTGAGCTGGTGAGCTAATTACTTTATTAGCCATTGGGTTCTCTGCAGGAGCAAGTGATCCCTTCTCACTTTCCAAGCCCACTCCTACTCTCACCACACCCAGGACCCAGGGTGCTCCAAGTGACCAGAGTGCTGGCTTCCAAAAGGCTCTATTTGTAGCTGCTAACAGCACCCTTTCACAGACCACCAGGAACATATTTCCTGTGGTGATCTTGTAAAGCTGTAGTTACATATAGGTTAGGTACATGTGACACTCTGTACCTCAAAATAACACCCTGGAACCACCATATTCACCACTGTGATATAAGGATGATATGTTTTGTACAAAGTATGCTTTGTGAGGTATCATTTGAGAAGTCATTATCTGTTGAACATTACTATTCTGTTGAATTGTATGTGTTACAATTGTATCTGAAGTTATGGAATTTTGCTATGTGTGTGTTACTGAAATATGTTGTGAGCCTGGGAGATGACCACAGTTGGCCTTTCGGTGGCAACAAAGGAGCAACTAACACCCCCAGACAGATTTACATTAGGACTCTCCCAGTGGTCCCCTTCCAAAGCACATAGACAATGGAGGCCCAGTGCCTTCCTATTGGCCAGCCATCTCCATGAAGGCCATCAGAACCAAAACAGGGCAGCATCTTCCCTTTCATTTCTGTCCTGTACCTGGATCTCTCTTGCTCTAACTCTCCTACCTGTACTCAGAGGTTCTTGAGTGGACTTTTCATAACTATTGAATTTATTTTTGCCTATGGATGAGGCTTGGTTAATGGAGCAGCTGCTGGTCACTAGGAGGTGACACAGAAGATGGTATAAGCTACACTGGGTGAGTGTAGGTTGGGTATGTTGTTTTGCCATGTCTTACTAGTAATGTATTACAAGTTTTTACCAACTTTTGGTTTTCATATCTATGGGTGTAAACTCTCAATTTGCTTGCCCTTGTGGGTGGTTCTTGAAATGGGGTTAGATTAAACTATCTATCTTGAAATTTAGACTATCCTTAGATAGGAATTCATGATTCCCCATGCCTGAGGTCAGAATCTGCCCCCTAAATCTGTGAATGGATCAGACATAGCTGCCTTTGAGATGCTGGTAAGCCTGTGATGGGGCGCTGTGGAGATTGGGTGGATGTGACGTTATTGACCTGAACTGTGACTGTATAGATCATTGTTGCAACCAGGGTCCTATGGTTGCACCAGGTCTTGTACAGAGGAGGTCAAGTGGGGTGTCTATGGAAAGGTTGTAGTTTGTTGGTTATGATTATGCTGTCTGTATGTGTGTATCATTTTTGTATTTGAAGTTATGAACATTGGCTATATACTTGTATCTCAATGTGTTTGATTCTAAGTAGCCTCAGTGAAGCATTTGGTCAGCTTATTGAGAAAGGACTATTCTCCGTAAGTGCCCAATCAAGAAACACTTAACTGACAATGGACTTTGGGAGACGCCAATCCACATCTGAGCTTTCCTGGGAATGTTCAAACTAACATGTAAACAATGGCGTCGGCCTGCAAAAAGCTGAATCATTCATGGACATGTGACTTGCCTGGTGGCTACAAACTCCATCTTATTGCTGTGACTTTGCACAGTAGAACAAACGGGTTTCCACCCACAAGAGAGAGAATATAAAAGGCCCTGGAAACCCCTCCATTTTGTCTTCAGCTGGCTTAAGAGATAGCCTCTCCACCCCAAAGAGATGCCTGAAAGAAACTGGAACAAAGGACAGTAACTACGGGGGTGTGAGTGATTGCCGGATCCAGACTAGAAAGGAGTCTAGTCTGTGAAAGAAGCTTATTGGAACATTCTGAGGGTGAGATTTACCCACATTCAGTTTCCTACTATATTAGGCTTAGACTTGCATGTTTTTGTTTTATTTTGCTTGGTAACTTACTTTGTTCTGTCTGTTATTACTTGTAATCACTTAAATCCTAGTTTTTATATTTAATAAAATCACTGTTGCTTATAAATTAACCCAGAGTAAACAATTAATTCCTGGGGGAGCAAACAGCTGTGCATATCTCTCTATCGGTGTTATAGAAGGCAGACAATTTATGAGTTTACTCTGTATAACCTTTATACAGAGTAAAACGGATTTATTTGGGGTTTGGATCCCATTGGGGTCTGGGTGCTAGAGATAGGAGCACTTCTTAAGCTGTTTTCAATTAAGTCTGCAGCTTTTGGGGGACATGGTTCAGACCTGGTTCTGTGTTTGCAGCAGGCTAGCATGTCTGGCTCAACAAGACAGGGTTTTGAAGTCCCAAGTTGGCAGGGAAAACAGGCTCAGAGGTAGTCTCAGCACATCAGGTGGCAGTCTCAAGGGGGTTTCTGTGATCGAACCCGTCCCAGTGGGTATGGGGAAGAATGGGCAGGATGGGTTAGAACAAGAGGAAGCATGTCATCCTCTTTGTGTCCCCAGGATATTCCCCAGAGAAGATAATAGTAGCTGATGTAACTGACACACTGAGGAGCTGGGAAGAAGTTGAAAATTAAAATAGCTTCCAAATGCTTTTAGCTTATTCCTCCCTTTGCTCTGCAGCACCTATATTGCATCATCTTAGGTTCTGAAACATTGGCAGGGTGGGTGTTTGCAGGTTTAAGAGAGACTGAGTGTAAGGAAACTGAAGGCCTATCCCAAAGCTCAGTTTGGCCAGTGGAAAAATTCCCACTGACTACAGTGGGCTTTGGAAGAGGCCCCTAGTTAGTGTGAGGAGTCTCGCTTACACCATCTTGTATGTCACCTCTGAGTTTGGCCCGTCCCTCTTCTCTGTGTTCCCATTTGTCTGATCCTGCTTCTACACTGCTTTTACTGTGTACCCTCTGACTGTTTTTCTTCTCAGCCCCACTTCCCATTCTTTATCACCCCACCCCTCCTATTTATTCATCTCTGTCACTATAGTTACTTTTCACCCCTACCCTCACTTCCAAATCCATCCCTTCTCTTCCTCTCTTTAATTTTTCTCCTGCTTTGAAATGCATATTGCCTCTGCTTCTCTTCCCCCCGCTGTGCTAAATTGATACTTGAGGAAGCAGTGCCTTCCATCAGTGCATATCACTGCTGATTTCCCCTTGCTGAAAGGAGTGGCTGCCTTCTGAGGTACATTGTAGTTGAGGATAGGCAGCCTTTCGTCTGTTGTGGTGGTAGTGTACAACTGCATGATCTGGAAGGATTTTCTTGCCCTGCTAATTTTTCTTATTCTCCATCAGTATGAGGAGAATAAGGAACCTAAACTGCGTCAGCAGCAGGCTCTCTGTAGTATTAGCATACTGGGATATAATATTGTTTTGATGAGGAAGGCAGCAAAGTGTTTACTCTTGATTAAAGATATGGGGAAGTTATCACTACCTCTTCTCCTTTCATTTAGCAGGAAGATATCTGCAGGAAGCCTTGATGAATAATTATTACCTATGCACCTTTAAAGGTGGTGAATGGGTGACTTGCAACATTATTTTTCAGAGGTGCTAGTGTAATGTGTTATCTAGTGGGTTGAGAGGAGGATTGAGAACCAGAAACCACTGAGTTTTAATCCTGGCTCTGGCACTGACTTCTGTTGTGATATTGTGCAGGGTGGCGTGAGGATTAATTAGTTGATATTGGTACAATTCTTAGAAGATTAAGTGCTCCCTTTTAATGTTGAGTTTTATTATTTATTATTTTATGAATAGAAAAAAGTTTTCCTTCTACAGAAAAAGAATCCCTCCCTGTTTCAAACTGGTGTTTCCTCCAGCATGTTTTCCAATCAGACATTCCAGATGACTTGTGACTTCATGCTGGCTTGTTTCAGTAGCGTGTCATGCCAAGTAATACAATACAACTGATGTACTGTGGTGTGTCAAGTCTTGACATAGCCCATCAGCTGCATGTTTTTCAAGAAGATTCTATTCTAACACTGTAGTTGGTAATTATTTGCCCCCTTAAGACCGAGACATGTTGTGACATGATTTGAGCACACATTTCATGGATGGTCAGTGCAGAGATATGTCTCTGGGTTTGAAGCCATTCTCCAAGAAACAGAGCTGAAAAAGGAGGGCTTCATGTTTACCCAGTCAATGACATTAGATAATGTGGGCATTGCAAGGGAAAAACACTTTATAATAGACTCCTAAGGAATTCACTAAACCCCCCCCTTCCCAAAGGGTATGTTTGCCTAGAAGCTCTTCTCCAGAGACTTGGAGGAAAAGAGCTAAATCTACTATCAAAACATGAGTTATTTTCTGTTATTGTGAATAGTCAGACCTATATCAACCAGACAGTATACCAGGGGTCGGCAACCTTTGAGAAGTGGTGTGCCAAGTCTTCATTTATTTACTGTCATTTAAGGTTTCACGTGTCAGTAATACATTTTACATTTATAGGGGCTGGCAGCCAGAACCCAGCTGGCAAGGGGCTGGCAGCCGGAACCCCAGACCGGCAGCGAGCTGATCTTTAGTGGCACTCTCCTGCCAGCCGGGGTCCCGGCCGCCGGCCCCGCTCAGCCCACTGCCAGCCTGGGGTTCCATTCATCCAGGCAGGCAGTGGGCTGAGCAGGGCTGGTGGCCGGGACCCCGGCTGGCAGCAGCGTGCCACTAAAAATCAGCTCGCGTGCCGCCTTTGGCACGCGTGCCACAGGTTGCCGACCCCTGTAGTATACTGTGCTAAAAAGGGAAGTATGTCCCAAATTGAATATGTTTTATGGCCTTCTGAGGTACCTATAGGAAATGATAGGAAAACTCTTTTATCTAATTTATTTAATCTATACATATTCAGGGCTCCTATCACTAACAAAATTCCATAAAGCAATGTTCTTTCTGAAGGTTTGTATTCTCTGTCCCTCCAGTCTCTCGCTCGGTATGTACATACATTCTTAAGTGTAAATCAGATGTTGCTTGAAAAGCTGCCAGGGTCTCTGGGAAAACAGGTACATTAGGAGAAACGTTAGTTTGTTGTGCTTGAATTTTTGATAAGTGAATGAAGTGACCCTATCAAAATGGAGCCCAAGAAAGATGGATTGCCATGTTACTAACTAGATTTTACTAGGACAAATCCTGTATCAACGTTGGGTTTGTATTCCGTGTCTATATCAGTGAATTTAAACACCTTCAGGGAGACAGTAGTTTCATTTCTCACCTTGCACCAGATAGGCAGATTTTCTTAACTGTGAAAAACACTGAGTACATTACATGTAAGATTCCTGCTGCATATCTGTTTTCTTCCATGCCATTTGGTCTGTCTGGGTCACCTGCTACCATTCCCCTTACTTGGTCCACCATGAATATTTATTTGCTATTCTGAAAATCAGATCATCTACATTAAGTCAAATCTGGAGCACCTGAAATATTTGTGGGAGATGAGCCAAGGCATTCAGTTTACTCAGCCTTTGAAAGGTTCTTGTGAACAATCTGAATTGTTATTTGAGACTTATGTTGGAAATAGACTTATGAAGCCCAGGTAAGGAAACAAAGGCACTTCTTGTTTTTAACCACAGAGAAGGGATTGGGTGTTGTCATGGTGGTGCTACCTGACTTATCCGAATAGTAAAGTCCACTACCATGCATCAAAGGTCAAAGAAAAATAGAAATATTTGTAGAATTCAAGACATTGAAAAGAGAGTCTGCTCAGTGTCCTAAGATCTAAGAAGCCTTAATACCATGTTACTGTGAAACTGCAAGAAAGGCTGTGGAAATGCTTACATGTCAGTTTTAGGTCAATAAAAAGTGGTTTAGGTCACAGCTAAACTGTCTGAAGTGATATTAAAAAATATACCCGTTTTTTAGATTCACACAGATTGCTCACCCCTTCAGGACAGCTAATCTGGTTAGTGGGCAAATGCTCTAGAGATTCATTTATTAAGGAAGGCAAGCTGTAACCTCGCTCTTTGGTTTATAGATTAATACATGTTAAAGCCCAAAGGGACGATTATGATCATCTTCTCTGACCTTCTGTGTAGTACTGGCCATAGAATTTCATCAAGTAATTTCTGCCTGAAGCCTATGTCTTTATCTAGCATATATACTCTTGCCATCTTGCTGACACTTCATGCTACAATAGCAACATTTTAGGGAAATAAGTTCTACCTGTTAGTTTATCATGCCTGTATCTCTTCATATATCCTTATTTACTGTTGCACTTTTCTGAGACTATCCCTGTTGTGTAATGACCTACAAAGATTTGCAGACATTTATTGATACTTTTGTGACTGATCTACTCTTCCCCTTTTTTCTGACAAAGACTCTAAGTGAAGGACAAACTTTCAAGTTCTTTATGTACTACAGGCTAATGAAGTCCAAATACAGCAAAAGAGTGAAATTAGTGCCCAGTTAAATAATTCATTGTCATTTCTTTTTCTTTTAAGTAAAACGAAATCTCCAAGGTTTAATTAACATTTCACTGTTCTTAAACAGGACAGGAATGCCATTTCCTGGCCCTTAGCACTATAATAACAGAGAAAATAGAGGAGTATGTAAATATTTATTCAAACAATATAATAGCTGTGAAAGAGACAGCACAAAGGTGTTGACAATAATTATGTAACTAGTAGGGATAACAGGAAGGTGAAGAGACTAGCCTGGTAATTTACCTCAGGGCCTAACCTGAAAGAACTCAGAACAATCTTCTTCACTTCATTGCTAGTATAAGGAGTTAACAGAACTAAAGAAAAACTAAAAAGGTCCCTAGAAATAGCTTCTACTGACATCACGGCCTGACTTCAGGCTAACAAACAACGTTCTCACTTCTTGTTTTCAGACAGGGAAAGCAGTTTCCTAATGTGTTGGATTTTGACAAACTTGGTCCTGTCAGATGGCCAGGTCTTGCATCAGATTTACAAAACTTTATCGGCAGCTCAGTTCTGCTGAACATTCACAAATCTCCGAGTGATTTCAATGGAAGTGCTTGTATGGGTAAGATCTGCAGGATCCTGAGTGTAAGAGAGATGAATTTTTTTTTCATATAAGAGCTCACACAAACAGAGGGGCTGGGGGAAGATGATAGGAGTCTGGTTTGAGCTGGTTTCATAGTTTGGAGTGATGAATTGCATGGCAAAGATATCACTGCTTATAAAGGACCCAGCATGTTGGGTAGCACCTTACTCCACAAGCAGCCCCACTGACACCAGTGGGACTATTTGTGGAGGGAAATGTTATTCACCATAAGCAGTATCGGAATTTGGCCCAAAGAAAGCTGAGTGCCTTTTCCCCCAGGGACTGAGCATTTCTTGGGAGCTGCCCCTGGGAAGCATTTCCCATTGAAGATTGTAGGAGTGGAGGGTCTCAGTATCTCACAGGGTACTGAAAGGGTAGCTTTCAGTTTTGGGCCCTTGGACAGATTTCTAAGGAATAACTAAAGATGGGTAAGAGCTCAACCATTTATTAAAGTTCTCTTGAGCCTTTTCTTTAACTCAAACCTTTTAGTACGGTAATGTTGGGAATGCATACATGGGGCCATGGCCACAGTTACCTGCTGGCCCCTTTGAGCAAAGGGACTATAAACTTCCCCTGATGAACAGCAGTAGTTTAGGGGTCCAATCTGTTGGCTCTGCCCGCTCTCAGTTGCCTCCATAGCAACCCCCATCACAAATGTTTGTGCAGGCTGTGGTTGGAGGAGGGGTGACCCAGAGGTGGGAGGGGCAGACTGGGGACAGGAAGCGATGTGGCCGGGGAAGTCTTGCATCTTGGAGGTTCTGCAGCCCTGCAGGGCCCCACTACTGCTGCTTTGTGCCTCTTGCTCTTCCTGGTGAAAAGAAGGAGCAGAAAGAATACAGCTAAACTGCAGCCCGAAGATCTGCTTGTATGGCTGTGCTAGGCGACCCTGTAGAGCAGTGCCCCATAGCGAAGAGAGGAATATGATGATATAGGGGTGAAACTGCCTGTGCCCTTTCTATACTAGCTTAAGATTTGGCAAGGAGTGGATTCCAGGGCCAAGGAAATAGTGGAATTTTCAGGGCTCTGCTCCTAATGTTACTCCCACCCCAGTTTGACCTATCTGTAATCAAGCAACCTTTCCAAACAGAACTGCTGCTTTCCGAAGTTCTGCATCCAGTGTGGGCCACATTCTGACCTCTGCTACACTAGTCTAAATCCAGAGTAACTCGACTGATGTCAGTTCAGTTACATGGGATTTACATCAGGGTATATGTATTCAAAATCTGTCCTCAGGTGTCTAAGTTTTGCCTGAAAACCTATAAGGAAAATACTTTCTTTCTTTTTTTATTTTTTTACATTTTTCTGATGTATAGAACATGAGACTTTTTTAGATCAATATTTTTTTAAAAATGAACATACCTCATATATATAAAATACCCTTGAACGGTTAAAAAAAAAGAATCTGGTTTTAAAAATCAGATTCTCCTTGCTGATCAGCTCAACTTCTGCTAAACCATCCATGAGTTAGAGTTTGCTGCTGCAAGAGGCAAAAAGCAAATGCTATTTAAAACAAACAAACCTACCTCCTTTTTTCCTGTTTGCTTATGCCACTATTCCCACTATGTAATGTGAGCATAAAGGAAAACACACTGCTAAATGTTTTGAAACCATCTTTTAGCATACAACATGATGAGCTTTAAAAGAAATAAAACTAACAAGTAAGATGTATATAAAGAATCTTGGAAGATTATACAACAGATAAGGAAAATGCTTAGGATATTTTTTAATGTAATTCTTCTGCAACCTCCTCACAACATTATTCCCTGTGTGAGGGCCCCCTAATTATTTCATCATGCAGCAGGAAATCCTGGTAGGTCATATATAAACAGCCTGAGGCAGGGACCTCTTCATCAGATAGATCATGACATCTGACATCTGTGCAGCCTGCCATTCGCATGCCACAATTAACTAGGAAGTGCAAATGTTAACGAATGCAAGAGCAACTGGAAGCATGGGGATAACTTGGTATGGCAAAGCTCTTCCCTAATCCAGGATTATAGGTACTGGAGTACACTTTCTCAGTAATCACGTGGCAGGCTCTTAACCAAACCCCGGCCTCTGCTCTACACAGATGTTCCCCACAGTGGTTGAGAGGATGGAGTTATTTTCCCAGCCAGACCAGGCTGTGGAGCACCACCAGTGATCATTGCATGGCCACTACTTCACTGTCAGGGTGCGGTGGCCAGATTCTGGCTTAACACAAGCTCCATGCTCAAGGACATCCATCCAAAGCTCCGATAACTCGGTTTGTTTAATTTTTGCAATGGCTCCAGCACCACTGGGATGGGAGTCAAAGAAATCCTTGTAAGAAACTAACAGAGTATAAATGCAAAAAATCAGGTTAAGGTGTACAGGACCTTGCTTTTTGTATTCTGAATGCTCAGAAAATCCAAGTGCTGTGCAGAGGAAACAAGGCTAATATTCACTATTCTGCCTGATCGTTATTCACCTTAAATTCATTGCATCTCCCACCTCCATGGCTGATGGGGCTCATTCAGTGTGTACAGTAGGAATGATCTATCTGTTCTATCTCCACCCTTTCCCTAGTAAGTACCATAACTGGCACAATGAAGTTATTACACCACGGATGGATCTGGCTGGCTGTGCTTATACAATCGACTTCTCCAGATGGCTGCAGAAAGGAAGCCCAAGTTAATTTTTCAAAGCAGCAATGAAATAGGCCCAGATATCCACATGGATACCCATGGCCTGGGGAGGAGAATGTCAGAGAGGCTACTCTGGCTTTGCGCTCCAGAGACTTGATTTCCACCAGTGCAAAGTGGGTCAGAACTGCTTCCTCATCAGAATGATAGAACTCATTTTGCACTGATGTCAACGACTATACAAGGTGCAAAGTAATGGGGGGTGGAGGGTGGAAATTGGGCTCATGGATCTTGATCCCTTTGAAGTTCCTACAGGAGAGCTTCTGTAGGCTACTATGGTAGGGGGAATGGTGCTACAATCAATATCCCACCAACTTCTGCACCTTGTGGTGAAATACACCTGAACAGTGCTCTCTTCCACTCGAGAGGGAGAGGGGACAGTGTAGATCATGCTCTGGAACTGGGCATTCAATGGTTTTACCCTTACTTGGGTCTCAGTCTTTAAAAGAACACCAAGAAGTAGAAAATTTTGACAGTCTGGTAGTTTGAGTCTTTGGTTCTCACAATTGTTCTCTGAGACTTCCAGGAAGCTTCTGATGACTGAAACTTGGGATGGCAAAGTTTTTGGCACCCATTTCCTGTCCTTTTCTTTCTCTCTCATCTCACTGTTCTCTTTCCAAATTGTACATTCTGTTTGTGATGCTAAGCTAGGGAGGAAGATAAAACCTTGCAAAAGCAGATGTTAATCTTCTCAGCCCTCAATAGACTTTTCCCCATAATATTCTTACCATTAAGAAAGGAAGAAATGAGTGAGAATAAGACTAAGTAAGTGTCATTTTGTCATATGACCTATCTTAAGATCGTAAATTAGAATATCTGATTTTTAGGGATTAGTAATATTGCTTTTTTAAAGGTCACTTCAAGCTAAAACTAGCATGATAGTTGCATAGTACAATTGGGCTTTTTTATTTTCAGTTTAGCAAAAATCCATTTGGTTGGCTTTATCTCATATGTGCTGTTAAACTTTGTGTTCTCTACACACTGGTGCTCATATTTTGCTATAGATCAGGGGTAGGCAACCTATGGCATGCGTGCCAAAGGCGGCACACGAGCTGATTTTCAGTGGCACTCACACTGCCCGGGTCCTGGTCTGGGGGGCTCTGCATTTTAATTTAATTTTAAATGAAGCTTCTTAAACATTTTAAAAACCTTATTTACTTTACATACAACAATAGTTTAGTTATATATTATAGACTTATAGAAAGAGACCTTCTAAAAACGTTAAAATGTATTACTGGCATGAGAAATCTTAAATTAGAGTGAATAAATGAAGACTTAGCACACCACTTCTCAAGGTTGCCGACCCCTGCTATAGATTTTGTTGTCTTGGTCCATCATTTGCACTAATTACATTTTGCTGTGTAAAAGGGTTGGGGTCTGACTTTAAATTTAACGGGCTAAATTTTTAGCAGCCTTATTCTATTTTTGAGTTGTCCTCTTTATTCCCTGGTAGTTTAGTGGACCTACTGATTCTCTTGCTAAACTGTATGTTACCACATATCCTAGAGATATGCATTGGCACTTTAAGATACGGTAAGGCATGTGGCACTTTAATACACTAAAGTTTAGAAAGGTACCAGAGCTTTCAGGATATTGGTGAAACTATTCATTCTTGAAGGGATTTTCCTTTGAGAAACTTATTTTCTGAGATTTATAGTAATAGGCACCTGAACTCGAGGTGGAAAAAGTAAAGCGATCCTTATACCATATAATACAATCAATATTTTTAGTGGTGGTCATTATTAAAAATTATCAGAAGGCCCAGTGGATAGGGCACCAGGCAGAGACTCAGGAGCAGAACTAGCTGAAATTTTTAATTCAGAACATATTTTGGTCCAAAAAAAGCTTTTTAATCAAAATGGAAATTTCTGTGGGAAATGTCCAATTTTTATGAAATTTTTCAGGTTTTTATAGAAAAACTGAAAGTGTTGCCAAGCAGTCTGAGATGGAAGGATGAAAAGCTCTGTGTAAAAGTTGGGTATTAATAGTGTTTATTATATAGGAGGTTATTTATATAGGAGGTTACCATCTGTGTGAGTGAGTGGAGAATTCTGAGTTGGGGATGGTGTTCAACCCTCATTTTGCACAAGTGTGAATGGTGACTACATAAGAGGCAATGCAGAGGAGACTCAGGCCCAGTGTTTCTTTCCAGTGTTTCATCTTTTCAGATGATTAAAAAAATCAGGACCTTTTAAAGATTAGGAATAAACTGTTCTCAAACTTTGCTAGACCTGGAAGATGCTGTTTCTGCTCCATGGTAGTTGATTGCATTTCACCATAACCACAGATAGCCCCTTTACAAGAATGACCTTACAGGGCTTACCAACTATTCTGAGGTTCTGGGCCCTAGCAACAGTGTCACCATCTGAACACCTGCGAGAAGTAGGTCATATGATCTATGAGCCAGACTGTTAACTCTTTGACTTCAATAAGAGTACCTGGATGAGTAATTTCTCTGCCATGTGAATAGATTTTTGAACCCTTTGACCCCACATCATTAGCTACTTCGAAGCTGTTGGCCTCAGTCAGTTTGCTAAATTCATTGATTTAGCTTGTATCAACTGGAAGTGTGTCACTTCTGAGATAACTACATTTCTGAGAGACTGTGGGTGTCTTAGAGTCAGCACATGTCTCATTTTAGATAAGCTGAACAAACAGATTTTGCAGCTGACTCTTATCCCCAGTGCTCTTTCACTGGCCCAGTTCATTTGACAATGTAGTCAATATGCCATGTGGAGCCAGATGGGAACAATACACATTCCATGTTACCTTGGTTTTCACACTATCTCCACTGCATTTTCCAGAGATTTGTTTTTAATAGAGACAGGAATGTGAAAATGGTATCAATGAAACACAGACAAATCTGTCAGATTCAAGGTATGTTATACACTGACGCCCTGACTCAGCAAAGCATCCTTATTTGGGAAGGGCTATTAAAAACATGCTTAAGTGCCATTGAAGTCAATGGGACCTAAGCACATGTTTAAGTGCTGTTCTGACTAGAAATGGATTTAAGTATATGCTTAAGAACTTTCCTGAATGTGGACCTGAGGCTGGAAGATGATACAATTTTGGTTCTTATCTCATTTATGTGGGTGTAAATCTGGAATAACACCTCTTCAGGGAGATACTCCACATTTACACTAATGTAAATCAGAACAGAGTCTGGCCCTTTGTGTTGAATCTCTTAAAAATCTGAAAGAAAAATTACAAACTGGTTTCACAGTGAAATTTCCATCATAGCACCTGACCCTTGTGAAATCATGGTATCTAAATGACTCTGTTTAACTGTGCCTTCAAAAAATCGTTAATGAAACTTAATTAATGATTATTCCATACAGTTACATAAAAGGGAGGAAATGCACAGCGCCAACATGCTGAAGCACTCTGTGTAATTTATACATCACAATCATAGAAATTATATGGAAGGAGTGTGCAATGAACCCAAATGAAATACATTCTGTAATTGTCTTATTCATGAAAATTTGTGCTCACTGAGTAATTCCTCTCTGACCTCAGCTCCACAGCCCCTTGTATAATAACTGTGGCTGAATAGAGGAGCTAGCTGTGATCCTGTGCCTCTAGTCTTTGAATTCCTTATAGGTGGGGATTTCTGATCTTTGTTAGGCCAGACCCAGAATCCAAACACTCACGGGGGCGGGTATGTGTGTGTGTGTGTGTCTAAAATCAGAACCTGGGTCTGGATCAGAATTTCGTGAATGGTTTCTTTTTTTAATGAAGAGCAGAACCAAAAACCTGGATCCAAACACCTCTGAGCTTTGAGGTCTGAGGGGGTTGCTTTGAAACCTCTAATTATTCTTAATGATAGGAATAACATTCTACTCTCCTGTTTTTCCTGCTGATGCGGATTGCCCGCACTTTCCGAGATTATAGGAATCTCGCCACCTCACATAAATACAAACAGTGTATTTTCCTTTATTTTCTAATGATGGGTGACATGAGGCCATCTTGATACTATGTGCTGCTATTTCAAGTTTTAGACACATTTCACAGTTGAGTCATTCCATTGTTGATTCATACACATGTTGATTGGATTCTTAGTGATGTGAAGCACAGTGATGTCATAGTCCAACAACAGATACTTAAGATGTGGGCAAATTGTTTGCTGGTTTATACTCTCTGAAGCCACAGTAGAATGGGGACCAATATCTAGTTTAGGTATCTATATAGCTCCAGTCTCTATAGTATCTAGGCTTTTTGGTGCCTTCCTATGTCCTAGGTAGAATTAAAGTTTATGGGGGGAGGGAGCGGTTTCAGCAGCATCCAAATAACCTGAGTACAAAGTCCTGTTGAAAGTCAATGAGACTTCCTCTTAATTCACTTTTGAAAATCTTACCCTGTATTCTTAGATTTGCTGAATCTCAGTTCTAAGTAATTCTACAGAGAGCACAACTAAGGAAAAATAGTTCTTAATTTAAACATATTCAGGAGAAGAAATTTACAAAATGAAAGCATCCATCCTGCTGAAACTACTCCCTAGGGACATTAAATGCATGCTTTCACTCAACAAGCATAGTCATCCGAGAATCCTGGAATGTAACGATAGGTATCTCAGGGAGCAAAGATCAGAAGGCTACAATCTCAGGAAGACTGATCCATCTCATTTGTGTAATCCCCTGTAATGTGTGTTATTCTATTCCTCATTTACTCAATGGACATAGATATTACCATGCGATAGAGGATTGTTCTTAAATACTGGCATACTTCACCATCTACACTTAAAAATATATCTTTTATTCCTCCATTTGTTTTGTCTGCTATGAACATATTTAATGAAACAGGAATCTTATACCTTGAAGCGAAAACTTAACGCCAAAGGCGGCAAAAATGACAAATATTTTCATTATTTATCACTTCCAGTCAATATTTATATAACTTAATCCCCTAGGAAGCTGGGGGCAAAATGACAAAAGGGAAAGTATCAGAGGGGTAGCCGTGTTAGTCTGAATCTGTAAAAAGCAACAGAGGGTCCTGTGGCACCTTTAAGACTAACAGAAGTATTGGAGCATAAGCTTTCGTGGGTGACGAAGGTGGGTGAGGCCTTGCGTCTGACGAAGTGGGCATTCACCCACGAAAGCTTATGCTCTGTAAAATTAACTGCTGCGAATGGCGGGTGCCAAGTGCCTCAATGAAAGTTCTCAGAGGGGTAGCCATGTTAGTCTGGATCTGTAAAAGCAGCAAAGAGTCCTGTGGCACCTTATAGATTAACAGACGTATTGGAGCATGAGCTTTTGTGGGTGAATACCCACTTCGTCGGATGCATGTAGTGGAAATTTCCAGAGGCAGGTATAAATATGCAAGCAAGAGTGAGTCAGGCTAGAGATAACGAGGTTAGTTCAATCAGGGAGGATGAGGCCCTCTTCTAGCAGTTGAGGTGTGAACACCAAGGGAGGAGAAACTGGTTTTGTAGTTGGCTAGCCATTCACAGTCTTTGTTTAATCCTGAGCTGATGGTGTCAAATTTGCAGATGAACTGAAGCTCGGCAGTTTCTCTTTGAAGTATTGTCCTGAAGTTTTTTTGTTGCAGGATGGCTACCTTTAAATCTGCTATTGTGTGTCCAGGGAGATTGAAGTGTTCTCCTACAGGTTTTTGTATATTGCCATTCATAATATCTGATTTGTGTCCATTATCCTTTTATGTAGGGACTGTCCAGTTTGGCCAATGTACATAGCAGAGGGGCATTGCTGGCATATGATGGCGTATATTACATTGGTGGACGTGCAGGTGAATGAACCGGTGATGGTGTGGCTGATCTGGTTAGGTCCTGTGATGTTGTTGCTGGTGTAGATATGTGGGCAGAGTTGGCATCGACGTTTGTTGCATGGATTGGTTCTTGAGTTAGAGTTGTTATGGTGCGATGTGTGGTTGCTGGTGAGAATATGCTTCAGGTTGGCGGTTTGTCTGTGGGCGAGGACTGGCCTGCCACCCAAGGCCTGTGAAAGAGAGGGATTGTTGTCCAGGATGGGTTGTAGATCACTAATGATGCATTGGAGAGGTTTTAGCTGGGGACTGTATGTGATGGCCAGTGGAGTTCTGTTGGTTTCTTTCTTGGGCTTGTTTTGCAGTAGGAGGCTTCTGGGTACACGTCTGGCTCTGTTGATCTGTTTCCTTATTTCCTCGTACGGGTATCTTAGTTTTGAGAATGTTGGTGAAGATTTTGTAGGTGTTGGTCTCTGTCTGAGGAGTTGGAGCAGATACAGTTGTATCTCAGTGCTTGGCTGTAGACAATGGATCGTGTGGTGTGTCCGGGATGGAAGCTGGAGGCATGAAGGTAGGCATAGCGGTCGGTGGCTTTTTGGTATAGGGTGGTGTTAACGTGACCGTCACTTATTTGCACTGTGGTGTCTAGGAAGTGGACCTCCCGTGTAGATTGGTCCAGGCTGAGGTTGATGGTGGGGTGGAAGCTGTTGAAATCGTGGTGGAATTTTTCCAGAGTCTCCTTCCCATGGGTCCAGATGATGAAGATGTCGTCAATGTAGCGTAGCAGAAAGAGAGTCCCCGAGATAGGACAGACTCTTCTGCTGGGCTGAGTGTGTAGTTGGATTGATTGACGATATTGCTGGGTGGGTTAGGGGTACCACTGTTGTGGCCCCATGTGGCAGGTAGGATTTTAGACAGCTTATAGTCCTTTTTCCTTTGTAGAGAGGTGAAGTGTGAAAGTTCACTCTTTCTTTGGGCAGGCACTGGGCCACATTTCCCCCTGAGTTACACTTGTGCAATCTCACTGACATCAGTGCGATTATGCAAGTATAATTCAGGGAAAAATTGGGCCCCACTAGTTTTAAAAGTAATGACACATGTCCTGTGGGAAGAGGAGAATCTTTGTCTCAGCAAACCTTTGTCAAACCAATAAGGCTGGATAAAAGTGTGCATGTAAAGCAATGATTTGGCATGCAGGCCAGAACAAATCATTCCTTTCATCCCTGAAAAATCCTGTGTTCATAAAATGCTGAAATTTACAAGTGATTCCCTCATTTCCTCTATGTTAATACCTGAATTTGCTAGAAAAAACTTCTGGTGCCGAGAATGCTTTGTAAATTTTGACTGGTTAGGATAAGCCTCATCCCTAGTATTCCCTGAAATTCAGTTTTTCATTCTTATTGTCATAGGCCTATATGACTACAGTGGTTTTGTTTTAGCCATGATAGTATCCATACTCACAAATGCTGCATATTAGTTCTCTCAAGAGGCTTTAAGCTAACTCTGCATGAAACAAGTGGTTACGTGTAACTATGGAAGTTGCCCAAAAAGTTATTGTTTACAGTATGTGGGGTTTTCTTTGTTTTTATTCCAAGCAGAATTTGGAGTTTTGTTCTGAAATAAAACTTCTTTTGCTCAGTCACAAGTGAGGGGAGCGAATGGTGGTGAGCTTATCAGAACAAGAGCCTTCAAGTTCACAAATTGCAGAATGTGCTTTTCAAAGGAAATTGTGCATTTGCCATGTATGTGGGCCATTGCTTTCGATGCTCAGTAAAGTGAGTAGGGCCTGATTCTGCCTTCCCATGGTCAGTGGGAGCTACGTGCACATAGGCGTTTGACCTTTTTTCTCTAGCAACACAATAGTTACATGGGAAGCGCAACCAGTGGCTCTGTAACTTCTAAAATGCAATGGGAATACACAACATCAGAATGTGGTCCTGCCTCATTGAAATTAATGGGAGTTTGAACATGGACTTCAACGGAAGTAGGATCAGCCTCTTAGAATAGATTGGGGAAAGTAAATATGAAAATACAAGTTGGGAGAGACGGGATCTCCCATCCATGTTAAATGTAAAGGAGAAGGATTCTGTCCTTAGTAATTTCTACCATAAAGAGCATCTTCCCAGGTCTCCAGCATAGTTTAATGATTCAGTAATAATACCAGGTAATCACACCAAACATGGAAATACTGGGCAGCCTTTAAAAGAAAAGGGCAATTTTTTTGTGTTGGAAACAGCTCAGATCTCTTGCAGATTATCTCCACAGTCCTTGACATTAAGCCCTGTGACATTAAGTTGTTTCCTTAATTCTCAGTAACCTTAAGATAAAGCATGACCCTTAACTCTCTCATGGGAACTGAAACATCCACAAATGGCTAGAATTAATGGTTTGTCATAGCAAAAATAGTACAAGAATGTAAAATAATGACATAAACTCAGCAGAGGCACTATCTAGAGGAGTGGTTCTCAACCCTCGGCCCACGGGTCGCAAGTGGCCCAATTAGCACACAGTGTGTGCTAAACAGTTGCGGGGTCCAGGGCCGGGGCTGCCACGTGGCGGGGTCCGGGGTTGGGGTTGCCACCCAGCTCCCTGCGGCAGGGTCCGGGGTTGGTGGTGGGGTCAGGTTGGGGCTGCTGCCCGGCCCTCTGCAGCAAGGTCTGGGGTCGGGAATGCCGCCTGGCCCCAAACAGCAGGGGTTGGGGTTGGTGGCGGGGTCGGGTCAGGGCTGCCGCCGGGCTCACACAACGAGGTCTGGGGTCCCTGTTACCCGGCCCTGCTGCTGGGGCTCTGCTCCTGGCCCCACTCTGTGGAGGGGTCTCTGGGCTGGGAGCGCTGGGCATAGCAGATGGGAGGGGGATGCTGTGGTTCTCAACCTGCGGCCCAAGTACACATCATGGGCTGCATATGCGGCCCACAATGATGAATGTCTTGAGAACCACTGATCTAAAGAGGCTGTATGGTCCTGTGAATAAAGCAGTAGATTAAGACTCAGGAGAAAAGGATTCTGTTGTTGACCCACTGTGTGACCTTGGTAAGTCACTTCACCTCTTTGTGCCTCTGGTTCCCCTCCTCCTTTTACCTGTCTTCTCTATTTAGATTGTAAACTCTTCAGGATAAGGACTGTATCTTACTACGTACA
The DNA here is from genome assembly GCF_002925995.2 of Terrapene triunguis. Taxonomy (NCBI): domain Eukaryota; kingdom Metazoa; phylum Chordata; order Testudines; family Emydidae; genus Terrapene; species Terrapene triunguis. The sequence continues at coordinate 46,159,481 of NW_020664561.1, forward strand.
AGTATATCACCTGGCGCAAAGGGGCTTGATATCAGTTGGGTCCTATGTGTGTTACTGTGATGCAAATCATTAATAGTTCTATTATTGTGAGCTGTTCTATTGTGGGCCATTACCATAGTTTACTGTAGATTTACCCAAGGAGTGGCTTATTAAAAATGAGCCTTGGCTTAACCAATCCTAAAACTACCTACTGTCGAGAGCCCTTTTGGCTAATGTATAAATGTTATTGCTTATAAAAATGATTGTCTATGTATCTATTTCTACATGGTTCATCTTAAACTTCTGTGTTGAAATAATTAAATACTTTTGTCAGCTGCTACATTTGCAGTAATTCCCTTTGAGCGCCTAGCAGAAGGGCATCTGAGAAGTAGTGAGCTCCAAGGTGCATGTAGAATTGATTATTATTGTTTTGAAATGGTTGTTCTGCAGCCCACAAGAGGCAGGGATCACCGCAGCAAAAGGAGATCTATTTCTTTTAAATATTTGGAAGATTTTTTTTTTAAGATTAATGAAGCAAAATCTACTAAATTGGTTTTTGGCAAGGATAAAGCCCCCAGTACAGCAAGTGACTTAAGCACACGTGTAATGTTAAGTATCTGAGTGTTCTCATTGACTTCAGTTTTGTTTGGCTTTCAGTTTATTCAACCGTACATAATACTAATAATATTTAAAATAATTGACATAATTGGGATTACTCACATGCTTAAAGTCACCATGTGCTTAAGTGCCTTGTTGAACTGGGGCCAAGGAAATCAAATAGGATATTTCAGGCTATGTCATTTTCCAGTTCCTCTAAGGGATCAGTTCTCTAGAACTCCATGACTTCCTTCTCTTCTTACTTTTTGTAGCTATTTTTGATGCCTGGAGAACTCTCTCTCACCGTCAGGTGCATGCACATTAGAGTTTGCTCTTTGGTTCCCCAGAGCAGAGCAAATCATAAACATATTGCACTTCCTTGTGTAACAGTTGCAGAATCGTCACTTTTGTTGTACGGAAACCTTAGACATTGCCCAAGGGATCAAATTCCTCCTTGATTTTGAGAAAAACCCATCAAAGTCAATGGGGTGGCCTGGAGTGGTAGGACAGATTTTTTCCTCATTTAAATTATTAAATTAAAGTCTAGATCATTATACAGCAGATGTTGATCTTTTATTTTGCAGCACTGTTCTCAAAAACATCAAATGGATGCATGGGCATGTTGTTATTATTGATTGTTTTGTATTGTGATAACACCTAGAGGCCCAAATTAAGCATCAGAGCTACATTGTACTTGGCACTGTCCACACATAAAATGAAAAGATGGTCCTCGTAGAGAAGAAGAGAAAATTGCTTGCTGGACTGCAGGGAATTCTTGAACTTCTTTTCCTGTTCTTCTCATTATTACTCTACCTTTCCCATTTCCCACTCACGTCTTGCCTTTTGTTTTAATGCCCTCTCAATTCTTTATGCACTCATTGGAGTTGTACGTTGTTTGTAGCAATGTGAAGTGCTGAGTTTGGTAGTAATGAGGCAAACGTAAGTGGCTAATGCAAAATGCTGTCCCTCCAGACTCTCTTCTGATGGTTTGTGCCTTGCCTTGATGTTTGTATGTGAAAGTGAACTCTGTTCCTTTTTGTTGTGGTTGCTGTAGGGCTTGGCAAAGAGTTCAGGGGCTGGACACCAGAGAAACAGCAGAAATGAGGAAAGAAAGCAGATGAGAGACAGATGACTCCTTTGAGACTAAGTGAGAGATGACTCTCTCTTCTGGGGGCATAGGAGTGAAAGCAGTGAACAGGATTATGGCTCCTGTGGAGCACATCTATGCCCAGCCTATTTATTTGGGCTAGTTATATAAGAGGGGATTTGGTCCCAAGTGAGACCAAGAGCCCCCGAGGCAGAGCACCTTACAAACCCTTGTTAAATACTGCAATTCTTAAAGTGGGGTTGGGGCAGGTCATCACAGCCCCTCAGAAAAACCTCACAAGATACCATCTCTCTGGAACCATGAACCTTTAAAAAGAAGATAAAGTTTCCCAAGGCATCAATGGAAAATGATCTGTCTCAGCAGAACTGTGAAGTCCCTGTCCTCTTTTTTAAAAAAAACCTTGCAGCATCTTTAAAGGTCTGATCAAGGAAGCCCCTGAATAGCTTGTCACCAAGAACAAACAAAGCCAACAAATCCAATTGATCAGGGAAATGTGTGTAACTGAACAGCTCAATAGATGAGTAACCCTGTTATTATCATCCTTGTATGTACTGTAAGCTTGTCCCCAGTTGCATCACAGGCATGCTGGGCTTCTGAGGTAACTAACTACTGAAAACAACAGACATTTGATGGAATAAAATGAAACAAAACAAAGCAATTATTTGTCGTTGTAAGTAAAGTGGAAATCAGTGGTTCTAAAGATAAAGGCACAACTCCCATATGTTTAAATTAAATCACATAGGGGATGTATCAGGTCCAAGGGCTAACGTGTCTCCGCTAGGCCATCAATCTCAATGCACTTGCAGTCACTAACACCAATTAAACGATGTATGAATACAGTCATTTTAATTACACAGCATTTTTCTCCATTGCCATGCTGCAGGTCTTTCACAGCTAGTGTCCACATACATCAGCATATAGTAAAATATTTCCTTGGTAAAGGGAACCTTGTACAGGAGGATGTGCCAGCCTGGAAACAGGATCTCTGGGTGGTGTTACCTCTGCCATGTTTGTAAATAATGTAGTAATTATTCCATATGAATAGGGCTGCTGATATTTAGACATGGCAGCGCTATTGCCAGAAATAATATGGCAGAGTGTAAGCTGGTGGAATGGATCAGCAAATTCAGTAACAGTAACCAAAAACAAAACAAAACCCCCAAACTTTGTCTTACGATTTATTCCCAAGTGAGACCAAAATCCCTATCAGGTTTGCCACAGAGATATGTCGGCATTTTCATTCAGCAAGATTTTATTTTGGAAGGTCTTTTGAGTGGACTGGTATTTTTTTTTAAGAGCATGTTAGACAAACACCTGTCAGGGATGGTCTAGATCAGTGGTTCTCAAACTGTGGGTCTGGATCCCAAAGTGGGTCATGACTCTGTTTTAATGAGGTTGCCAGGGTTGGCGTTAGACTTGCTGGGACCCGAAGCCAAAGCCTGAACCCCACCACCAGGGGGCCAAAGCCCAAGCCCCACCACCTGGGGGCTGAAGCCGAAGCCCAAGGGCTTCAGCTTTGGGTGGCGGGACTCAGGTTACAGGCCCCTCACCCAGGGCTGACGCCCCTTGGGCTTCGGCTTTAGCCTCTCCGCCTGGGGCAGTGGGACTCGGGCTTTGGCCCCCCCGATCCTGGACTGTGGGACTTGGACTTTGTCCCCCTCCCCGCATCTTGGGCTGTGAGGCTCAGGTGGGCTCAGGCTTTGGCCCCCCTCCTGGGGTCATATAGTAATTTTTGTTGTCAGAAGGGGGTCATGATGCAATGAAGTTTGAGAACCCCTGCTCTAGATAATACTTAGTCCTGCCATGAGTGCAGGGGACTGGACTAGATGACCTCTCGAGGTCCCTTCCAGTCATACAATTCTATGACCAAACACGAGCATAATGATATTATGTAACCAGGAAACAGACACCCCCAACTTAGCTTGCAGTCTAGCCCTGTACCCCAATGGGTCTGGGCTTCTGCTCTCTCTCAGGCTCTCCTTTCCACTGCTGACTAGCCAGTAGTTGGCAGTAGAGAGTTTCCAGTATTCCCTCTAAGAGCCTGAGTCCTCAACCCCACCTCATTACTCTATCCCATACATTATACAAGGCCTAAGCAGGGAATTAAACAGAGTGGGTTGAAATTTTTCATTTGTTTTTTGATGAAAAATAGTCTTTTTGTCAAATTGGACATTTAAACCAAATTAGATTGTCACCAAACAATGGAAAAACAAAAATATTTTGGCTGGAAGCTGAAACACTGTCATGGTGCATATGGGTGGGTGGGTGCGGTGATTTTTTTTTTTTTTAAATTAAACCCAACAGATTTTAAAGAAAAACTTCAAAGAAAATGAAACACTTTTTGTTTTTGTGTAATTTTTTCTCTGTAACGCAAACCATTTTCCAGCCAGCTCTGGAATGAACTACTTGGTTTAGGGAAAGCAACCCTACCCTACCAGCATTGCCTCAATCTTCCCAGAAGCATCAATTTCAGCAGCAGTGGTTCCAGGAATGTCCAGAAACCTATGGTGGCATCAGCTAAGGTCATAGTCTATGTGGTTATCAAAATACTTTTTGTCACAAATTCATCCTCGATACAACTCCATTGAAGTCAATGAATTTGTTCTCTTGATCCTGAATGCACTTGAGTTTTACCAAACCTCTTTGGCCTATTATTGATGTTTACAAATGATTTGAGAACTGATTCTTTTCCTTTCCCCTCCCAACACAGTCACTGTAGGAAGCTACAGGAGGCAGCAGAACCAATTTGTGTAACTTGGTAGGTAGAGAGGAGCAGGAAACTTACATGGAAACACATTCTGCAGCTTGGTTCTTTTATGGTGTGTCTGTTGAATCCAGATGGCTTTAAGGGGAAGCTACTGCTTCAAACTTTACCTGTTTTAGTTTGTTACTTTTTGATTCCATTTGTGACTCTCTTCTGAATTGTTTGTACGGAGAAGTCCATCAACTGTTGCCAATGCTCTTTCCCTGACAAGGCTGAAATCTAACAACAGGCAGGTGAAACCAAAACACTACAAGAGATGAATGATATAACCTCTCTTTTTAAATCCAAAATTGAGAGTTAGTTGTTAGAATATTTCTTTTGTTTAAAATAGAGAGAAAGCCTTATTCACTTCAATAAACACCTATCTGACATAAGCTTACTCCAGATCCCAGCTGAGATACAATAACCACCACCACCACCACCACGAGTGATAATTGTCAGTCTCAGAAGGATGCCATGGACTTACTAAGCATGCCGGCTGAGGTATGCTTAGGGTGCTGCCTTCAGGCCAGGGTTCTTCTGTTGGTACTGGAGCGGAGAGTGGAAGATTGCACTGCTGCTGCCAATGCTGTATTATTTTATTAATTATTTATATTACAGTAGTTCCTAGAGGCCTCAGTCAAGACCAAGGCCCCATTGTGCTAGGCACTGCACAAACCTGGACTATAGACAAATAGAGGAAAAGAGGGGCTGATTTTCCTCTCACACCAGTGTAAACCAGGCGTAACTCCAGTGAAATTCATGCAGTTGTATACAATTGGTGTGCGAACAGACCCTTTGTTTAATGTTGAGCCTATAAAATTCTTTTTGTTGTTCTTCATGCCACCTTGCATCACATTAATCACTAAGTAATGTAACAGTACCCTGTTGACTGGAAACTTGTATGACAATATAACATTAAAAGCCAAATAAGGCAAAGCAGAATATAAATTGCTGAGCTTTCAGTGCCCTGTCTTCAATTTTCCTTTCTAGTCTTTAGGGTATAAGTTGGTGATGAGGACTTTTGTCCTAAGGGCCCAATGGATTGTTCCATACACTCCAATCTGTATTTAGCTTTTAAAAAGAGCGCCTCCTGCCAGACAATGCAGGTATCCTTTTCCATGTGTTGCAGGAGGGATATACATATGGTTCCAGCATTTGGATGAATAATAGCTTAGATGCTTTTGAGAAAAGGCAGCCCTGCTTTTCTGAGGGCCAGAACTCACAGTGTGGGGTTATATTTCTGCATTTTGTGCTGCTTTAGGTTTCCCTCACATTTATTTTTTTTATTTTTTTGTAATGCCATGCTGCATTTCCATTCTGGGTGGGTGTGTGTGTGTGTGTGTGTGGGGGGGGGGAATGCCATTACATGCGGTAATTATGCTGTTATTCTTATTGCATTCATGTATTGCACTGTTGCACAGACCTCGGAAATATACATCCAGCCATCTGATCCTCCTTTTTTTTTTTGGTACTATACACATTCACTTACTTTCAGCTCCGAGGCATATAGGTATAATTCCCTCTGTTTTCTGATGCTGTGTGAGGCTTAATCATATCCCAAGGAAGAGGTATAATTATTAAACCACAGGAAAGTTAATGATTGGTATTTGCTATTCAGCATAACGCATTTTGGTGTCCAGAGTTTGGCATGCCATCCAATGAGAAAACCAACTCAGATGAATAATCCTCAAACCACACATAATTTTCCCATCTGCTTTTGTATTTCAGATAGAACAATGACTTTGCTAGTCTTTATTAGAATAATACCTTTTTGACCAAGATTCCCTGTAGTTATTGCATAGCAGATGTAGTACCTACTGTATATTCTACCCTAGAATTATCTCATGGGTCATATATGGAGGAAAATGGGTATTTCATCATGTGCAAATTAGATTTTTACATACAATTTGCATGGTTGTATAAACCTTGCCTACTGTACTTGTCATTACACAAATGCATAATTCAGGGTATTTTGTTAAATCAAGAGCTCCTAATGTACTTTGCTTATTATGTATAAAATCCTTAGAAAATTGGCTAACAATTGTTCAACATTTTCTTTATTGAAGAGATTACATAGCAATCTAGCAATGGCAATTAGTCTTTAGTGGCTCCCAGTATTTTTAACAAATTCTGTTTTATTGGAGATTTGTTAATCTATTTCAAATTTTGCATCAATCAAAAAATAAATAAGAGATTGAAGATGAACAGTTCAGAGCGCATTACAAAGCCATTTTCACTTTTTTGTTCAGTGCCTGATATTTTGCCCAGCAAAGCAGGGTCTTCAATCAGCTCTCTATTTAGCCAATAGGTCTATATAGTTCGTTTCTAAAATCCTAGCAGCCATTTCAGTTTTTGCATCTTTATATGCCTTGCCTGACCATGCGTGAATTTGGCCCAGTTTGGAATTTGTTTCCCTACTTTGCACCACTGTCCACTCAAAACAGGAACATTAGACAGCAGATGGTGGCTTAGGGGCAGATTTGATCCCCTTACTCAGGTTTAATAGTATCTTCACGAGTGCTCCCAGTCCCAATGAAATCAGTGGGTCACTTGTGGAGTAAAGTGCTACTCAGTATGAGTAGAGGCATCAGAATCTGACCTTCCAAAACTGTTTAAAAGGGACTGTTGATATTTCTGAAAATACTACAGATCTGAAAGTGGAGGATTAGCAATGGTTCCAAGAATGATAATGGCTGTGATTCACTTTCTGTTTTAATGAACTGTATAAACTGGAATTTTGCCAAGATAATGTAATATTGGCCAGTTCCATGCTGACGAATCGATCCCAGGAGCCTCTAACACTTTTATTGATGCAGGGTGTAACATTCCCCTTTCTCTGTTTGGATCAGTCTATGGTTTACTTGGATTTGTTTTTAAAAACAAATCCAAAAGTCAGCACTTGAATGTTAAAAGTCTGATTTTGGCCTCTCACATACAGATTTTACGTGGGTGTCATTCCACCAGCGTGAGATCAGAAACAAGCCCTCAAGGCCTGATTCGCCACTGTCATTGACACCTGTGAAGAATGGGTATAAAATCCTAGCAGACCAGGATGGTAGCATTTATACTCACTTTGCACAGGTGTAAATAATTAGGCAGTAGTGCATTAGGCTTTGAGAGTGAAATTCACCATCTGCCCCTAGCACAAACACTCTCTACATTAGCTTCTGATTTCTGTGTAAGTGAAAATCCATTGACTCCATCCATGGCCCGGTCCCAATGCCGACCTTCAGGTTGGTTGATTTGGAACAGCCTCAGAGTCCCCTCCCCTGAGCAAAGGGTGTTCACACCCCCTATGTGCAAACATACCACATGGATCCATGTACTGTGAGGGGCCCTCCCAAAGGACATGTATTCCATCTTCATGCTCTACGTGGATATTTATGGGGAATACAGGTAACTGGCTTGTTGGGAGTGAAGGCCTAACCGACATGTGCTGTGAATTTTAAGAGTCTGTTCTGATAACATTTAACAGCATAAGCGGAACTGTGTATATGTAAGAAATTGCAGAGTAATCATGTTTGTGAGAAAGAGATAAGATAAAGTCATTAAAAGCTAGAAAAGACCATTTGAACTAACATTAAACCTGCACTGATGGAGGAGAGTTAATGTGGAAATGAAAAACCAATACGTATGTATAAGAAGAGATAAAAAGTGTTATAAATAAGTTGTGTAAGAAAGGAAGGTTAAAGCTGTATTGGCTGTTGCTGGAGGCAACCGGGATGAGATCATCCTGATTATTTTCTCACCTGTGAATAATTGATCACCACTTGCCAAGTGTTTTGCCATAATAAAGATTTGTTAGACCCCTTTGCTGAGTAAATGAATCTCCATCCAACATGGCTGAACTGCTGCAAAACTGACCAGACATTCTGATAGGGTTGCTATCTCTGAGGCAGTGGCATTGGAACAATTTTTATCCTGGGGATGTTGAAAGCCATTGAACAAAACTGTAAGCCATGTATATAACGGAAACCCCTTCAAGCCAGGGGGTGCTGCCACACCTCTAGTTCCAACACCCCTTCTCTGACCTACAAAAAATCAGGACATCCAGTATTTTAATGAGTCCATAAAACTGGGCAGCTGGCAGTGTGTACTGAGTACCCTTACCCATTTCCCAGGACAGCTACCTCAAAAAAGGGATGAGCCTAGGCAGGGCCGGCTCTGGCGTTTTTGCCACCCCAAGCAAAAAAAAAAAAAAAAAAAGAAGC